>NC_081434.1:11826620-11908609 GCF_949786415.1 Peromyscus eremicus
AGATCTTCTGTCCCCTGTCCTTACCACTCATTCTCTGGAACCCATACCTGTTGGGTAGTCACCAACTGTTGCAGGATATTTGATCACACTGTGACCCCCGAGATTGCAATTATTTACTGGAAAAATCTGCTTCTTGCTGTGCTGTGGCTCAGCCCTAGCACACTTTTGATCCAAGAAATTTCTGCTTGAATATTGTAAACAGGACTAAATAAAACCAACCATTGGTCAAGAGGTAGAGCAAGTAACCAGTTGATAGGGAAAAAAAATCATGAAGAGGGAGTCAGGAGGATGGAGAGAGGCACCCAGGAAGTAGAAGGGAGGGACATCCTGTTGGAGTTTTTGAGACAGTGTAGGAGAACGCTCTCTTTCTGGGATGATGGAGGAGGAAGCAGCTGTGTGCTTTCTCTGCCTCTCTGAGCTAGCAGGTTTTCACCCCAGCATCTGGCTCCTGAGTCTTTATTGATAGAGTATCTATTATCTATTATTATAGAGCAATAGAGACTTAGTTAAAAACAACAACCGGGGCTGGAGAGATAGCTCAGAGGTTAAGAGCACCGACTGCTCTTCCAGAGGTCCTGAGTTCAATTCCCAGCACCCACATGGTGGCTCACAACCATCTGTAATGAGATCTGGCACCCTCTTCTGTGTACATAATAAATAAGTAAATTTAAAAAAAAAACACAAACAACCAATAATCTCCTAGTTGCCACTCCAAAGGGCATTTCTCTGTCCTCATTATTCTCAGTGTTCTCTCATTGGCTCTCCTTGGTTCTCATTGGCTTTCCTTGGCTCTCATTGGCTCTCCTTGGTTCTCATTGGCTTTCCTTGGCTCTCCTTGGCTCTCCTTGGCTCTCCTTGGTTCTCATTGGCTTTCCTTGGCTCTCATTGGCTCTCCTTGGCTCTCACGCACAGCCAATTACGGAATTTGTTAATGTCTCCTTGCAAGCTGGCATCCAGACTTCTAGGACGGCTTGACCCACCCCGGCCTTCTCTGTGGCCCTTGGCTGAACAACCTCTTTTAAAATCACACATTGGGGGACCTTCTGTAATAGGTCTTTATAGCCACTTTTTAGGTGCTAGGGCCCTGATAGCTGTCACCCGTTCAAAGACTTACCTAGTCAGACCTCTAGCTCTGACTCTCCCCTGAACGTCGCTTGAAAGTCAACAGACACATCAAAATAAAGATGCCACAAATGGCAGCCTTAGTTTTCTGTCTCAGAGTTGTTCCTTCTTTAGTCCTTTCCCTTCTTGATAAATATCGCCACGTTTCCAATAATTTTCCAGGTCAAAACCTTTGGTGTTTGCCTTGATTCTTTTTCTCTTAAATCTCTTATCTGTTCTACCAAAAAATAGTGTACATTCTAACAGCAAGGTAAGATGGACCATGGACCCTCTCCTCTGCTACAACTCGATCCTTGCCACTCCATTTCCTCTTTATTTATTTATTTTGACAGGGTCTCTCTATGTTGTGCTGGCTGTCCTGGAGCTCACTGTATAGACCAGGGTGACCTCAAACTCACAGAAATCCCCCTGTCTCTACCTCCTGAGTGCTGGGATTAAAGGTGTGCCCCTGATCATTGGCTTCCTTTTTTGCCTCTAACATCTACACCCCTAGCTCCGAGTCGTCAGATTGGGGAGGTTGGAGAGATGGCTCAGCAGGCGAGGGCGTGTGATGCTCTTGCAGGAACGGGAGTTTAGTCCTCAGCACCCAAGTGGCTCACAACCACCTGGAACTCCAACTCCAGGAGACAGGATGCCCTCTTCTGGCCTACTTGGGTACACACACACAAATTTCATTTTTTTTTAAGTTTGCAGATTACATTGTTTTCTTCTTCAATGTCCTTTGATAGATTTATCTCACTTAGAATGAAGCCTAATGCCCCAGAGGGCGGGGCCACTTGCCATAGCCACGCAATTTCTCTCTCACCTCACTCACACCACTCCTCAGCAGCGTTTGCCTGATTACTTCTCCCTATCATAAATGAAAACACGCCATCACTCTGTCCCCTCAACTTGCCTCCATCCCCCACAACACAGGTGACAATATGTTTATTCATGAGCGTTGACACCCTGGTCTGGTGCTCTTCATCCGAGATATGAGTTCTGAAAAGGCAGACGGAGCTTTGTTCACGGCCGTGTCCTCGGCACCCAGAACAGGATCTGTCACACATCTCTTTGCATCTTTCCTCGGGCCACTGTCGCAGAGTGCAGCACCCTGGGTGGCTTAAATAACAGACACTTAGCTCGCACAGATCTGGAGACTCTAAATCCAAAATCTAAGTGCTTCTCCTTGTGGGGGGAGGGTGTGTCCCAGACCTAGCGTGGCTTACAGATGGCCATTTTTCCTGTTGTCTCTTTAATTGTCTCCCATTTGTGTATCTCTGTGTTCAAATGTCCCCCATTTTATATGTACACGATCATACGGGGTTAGTACTCACCCTTGCGAACTCACTTTAACTTGTTTGAATTCTACAATGATCCTGTCTCGGACTAAGAGGTGTAATCAATGGTAGAGAGGACTTGCACAGCACAGGCAACACCTGGGGTTGGCTAATCAGCGCTGGGGGAAACCCTACCTCAAAGTAAGATGACACTGAGAAATCCTGGAAGTTAGGACTTCAGCATATGAATCTGGGGAGATCGGGAACAACATGCAACAGAGCTCCGTGAGTTTCGTTGTTTAATTTGATTTTTATTAAGTGTATTCATTTTACTGTATTGCCTGCATGATTGTATGTACACCATGTGCATGCCTGATGCCCTGAGAAGTCAGAAGAGGGCATCAGATCCCTGGATGTTGGAGTCATAAACGGTTGTGAACCACCATGTGGATGCTGGAAATCGGAGTTGGGTTCTCTGTAGGAGCAACAAGAGCTTTTAACAGCTGAGCCATCTCTCCAGGCTCCTCGATGAGTTTTCATTGAATAAACAGATTCCTAAAGGTTGAGTGATGGATTCCAAGGTTGACTTAACCCTCTGATCTAAGAGAGAACCAATCAAAGGGTGTGGTGAGAATATTGTCGACAGAAGTACTGGGAACCCATTGTGAATTAACTTAGACAGGAGTTATTATCCTGCAGTTGCCCAAATAACAGTAGGTGTTAAAGCACAGAGAGAGAGGGATAGCAAAGAAACAACTAGGACCAGGTGGCGGTGGCGCATGCCTTTAATCCCAGCACTCGGGAGGCAGAGCCAGGCAGATGTCTGTGAGTTCGAGGCCAGCTTGGTCTACAGAGTGAGTTCCAGGCCAGCCAGGCCTGTTACACAGAGAAACCCTGTCTTGAAAAACATTAATAATAATAATAATAATAATAATAATAATAAGAAGAAGAAGAAGAAGAAGAAGAAGAAGAAGAAGAAGAAGAAAGAAAGAAATGGGAAAGTGAAGCAATGTGTGGTCTTCTAACGACTGGGGACAACAGTGAAATGGTCATCAGACAGTGACGTGGATTAGAGACCAGTGGAGAATGTCTGTCTTTTCTTGCTAAACATTGCTCCTCTCTTTGCGAGTTTCAAAACCACACATGAGAAGAAAAACCAACAATAACAGTATGAAACCCTGCTAAAAAGCAATTAAGGTGCTTCTGAGGAGGAGCAGGAAACAAGCCTATAGATTAAGTACATAGACTCAAGAAAGGGTCTGCATTTTCAGGGACTTCATTGCATAGAGAATTGCCTAAGACCTGGGAATAGACAGACAGGGAGATAATGCGGTGAATATAGTCTCTCCATGTGTGACCAATTATTCCCAACTTTGCAAAATATCTTGTGGCAGAACAATATTAATTTGTTTTGACACCGGGCTCCACTTATGTAAATCCTTCTCAGGGGCTCTGGTGTCCCAGTAAATTAAAATTTAGAGCCAAACAAATCTAACACATACTTAATAATCTGCCTCGTTATGGCGGGGCTTGAAAACGGGAAGTGGATGGGGAGCCACTCTCCTGAGTGGTTTTAATTAGCACCTTCCACGGTCTCATCAGGAGTATTGAGGTTCAGCTGGATGGAGAGTCAGGTGCAAAGTGGCTGAACAGCCTCTGTGCTGGGGCCCCTCTGAGCAAGCTTTGAATTCCAGGACCCTGGTGTCCCTAGTCATAGACAGTTTCCCTGGTCCCAAGGGGACACACAGGCTCCCGTGGACGGTGTGGATTCTGCACCTGAGATTTACTCAGCAGATCCCTCTAGAAGGAGTGCTCCCACGGAGTGCTCCCACCTTTCATGCCTGGGTCGATCATCTCTCTCTTCAGGTTTCAGCTAAAGTAGAATCAAGGTACATTCGCTCACCTCGTCTTCATGACAACTCACGGGTAAGAATTACTGAGAAGCAGGGCGGTGGTGGCACATGCCTCTAATCCCTGGCAGAGGCAAGCAGATCTCTGTGAGTTCGAGGCCAGCCTGGTCTACAGAGGGAGTTCCAGGACAGCAAGAGCTACACAGAGAAACCCTGTCTCAAAAAACAAAAGACAGCAAAAAGTAATTACCGGGAGTACTGAAATTCTAGACCGTGATGAACTTCCCACCCATATATGCCATGTTTTCTTTCTACTCTAGAGCCACTTCTGGTTCACAGGCCAGGGTAGGAACTTAATAAACAGTAGAATCAGCCAGAGCAGGAGACAGAGGAGCAGGTATAACAAACGGAAGAGGCCCGGGATGGTGTGCTGTCTCTGGGCAGTGAGGTGACGGAAGGTGACCTGACATGGAGAGGACAAGAACGTCAGAACAAGTCCTGCCTGACATGTAAATGAAACACGACAGAGACGGGACAAGGATGTTAAGAGGAGTCGCGCCGGGTATAGACCTAAGCAGGGAGGGACTGAGAATAATAAAGATTGTCAGGATGAAAATGTAGTCACTTTTGTCAAGTTCTAACAAAAATATAAAACTGGGGAGCCCTGAAAGAGGGACTCTCATGCATCCTGGATAACAGGAACTCTTCAAAAAAACTGACGCAGTCACAGCCTTGTTCAAGGGCCCCTACAACCTTACACTCAATGACCGTTCTGCGAGGACATTGGATCTGCAACTTTCTGTTTAAACTTGGACTGACCTCTGACCCTTGAACACCCTTGTCCATTAATCTGCCTGGCCAAGGGGGTTGTCGCATTGAAAGATTTTGTGCTCTTCCTCACTTTCGCCTTTTACAATCCCCTTTCTGCTACCTCCAGCAGCACATACACTAAAAGCTGCCCCTTGCTTCGCCCTCCACGGGCACACTCATCGTTACTATGGCACGCATATTCTCCTCACGATGCTTCTGTTCCCCAATAGGCTTGTTGACCTTTGGAGAACCTCTGTGTTTGCCGTTTGGCTTAGCCAAGGCCTCTCCCCGGACTCTGAGTAGCAGGTGTTTCACAAGATGATCTGAAAATGTACAGCTCCTTATCCACCCTTGACAAGGAAGTGCCTCTTAGTCGGGTTTCAAGTGGCTCTTGGGTACAGAAAGAGAAACTCCACAAACCGGATCATTGCAACAATGTCTCATTTATCCACTGTTCTTGTCATTGTGCTGAAAGACGGGTACACACCACACATAAGTGTTAAGTGTGTTTGACCTGCAACTTCAAATAGCATTCCTTTCTTTTTGCTTTCATCTCACGGTCTTAGAATTGCGTTCGTTTAATGATTTACTACAGGAGAGGTCCTTGAAACAAGATTCAGGAAATAATTAACTGCAGGGAAATTTGCCTAGACTTGTTGAGCTTGCCAGTCTTCCTCTTTAATCTCTAGCCACTTGTTATGCTCTGGATCTTAAGTGTCCCCTTAGAGGACATTTTGCTCAAGGCTTGGTCACCAACCTGTGGTGCTCCTGAGAGGTGATGGATGTTTAGAAATGTGGTGGTTAATATTGATCATTAGAAGGGCTGGAGAGATGGCTCAGCAGCTAAGAGCACCAACAGTTCTTATAGGGGACCCAAATTTGGGTCCTGAGCACCCACCTAGTGGCTCACATGCCTGTAATTCCCGTTACATTAGTTTCTGGCGCTCTCTTCTGGCTTCTATGGGCATTGCATGCATGTGGTGCAGATAGATATGTGCAGGCAAAAAAAGAACCCACTCATACATGAAAGAAAATAAAACTAAAAATCTAACATATTGATCATCAGATTGACAGGAACTAGAATCAACTAGAAAAGAAGGTCTTTTGCCCCTCCCATTGCTGATGGATAAAAGGCCCATTGTGAATAAAGTCAGGGCGGCTGGTTGTTGACCCAGGGCCCTCCCGAAGCTATCCTGTGTCTCTGTCTTTCTCTCCGTCTATGTCTATATTTCTATCTAATTTCCTCTTCCTCTCTCCTCCCCTCAAGAACCCTTTGACAGGTCGGAGCTGGTCTCTGACACAAATCAAAATGATGGCTGCTTCTGGTAGGTGTTCAATAAGGTAAAAGACAGGATCTCACTGTGTAGCCCTAGCTGACATGGAAGTCACTATGTAGACCAGGCTGGCCTAGATCTCACAGAGTCTATGCCCAGAACTGAAAGAAATAAACTTCTCTTGGGGCTCAATGATGTGGTGAGAAGAAACATTCTCTCGTGAAACTTATTCCTTGTTAAAGAAAACTGAAACTTATTTCTTTGGAGCCCAGAAAGTGAGACATCTCATTGTGAATGGCATTGCAAATGCTTTCCACTCTGGTGTAAATGTCCTGCTAACCCCACCACCCTGAGGGAGGTAGGACAGTACTTGGAGTTCATCAAAGACAACAGGACATGCAGTGCCCAGAATGATACTTTCATACAAGGTGTGGCTATGGCAGGCTGGCCATCAGAGAGTATCCCAAGGGCCCTCTTAAACCAAGGTTCCTAACAGGACGGCCAGCTTCTTGGATGTGCGTTTTGTGACCGGCAACTTCTGACGGTTGCCAAGTGGTGTGAAAAACAGGCACAATTTCCTGTTATTCAACCCCAAGACCTCACGGATGACGGATGGCTCATTGGTTCTTAAAAACTGAAAGTTAATTTCTGTTTCTCCAAACTGGCAGTGATCAGTGTATTGTGCAATCAGTTCGGTGGTAAGGATCCTGGGGATCCAACCCTGAGCTTCAGGCTTCCTAGGCAACCCTTCTGTCCCTGAACTGAATTCTCAACCTTGTAGCATATAAATTAAAATGACTATAAGAGAAAACAACAAACAAACAAAACCAGAAATCCTTCTTTTATAAAGTTATAAATAACATACAAAACCCCACCATCACTATGGAAAACCAAGAGGGGTTCTTGAAAATACAACAATGGATGTAAAGAAGAGCCGTGCTTGTTCATTTTGAAGTCGCCTCTAGCTTCAAGCTGGGGAGCCCAGGCATCTGGCTGGACAGCTGTTGAGGGATATGAAATGAATCCTGCAACGTCACGCCACCATCCTGTTCTGAGCAGAAACTGTCCTACACATAACCCTCCGCCCTACAGTACAGGCAGCCATCAGCCATGTTCTTTAGTTCAACACCTGCTTGTAGTCTGTGCCGGGCTCAGCTCTACTCACCTTATGCTAACATGTTTCACCTCTCCACCGTCTGTGACATGGGTAAATTTTATCAGCAGAGAGCAACTTACTTGCCCAAGGTCAGCCGGAGAAGCATTCTGCTGAGCAGGAGCTCTGTTCCAGACAGTTCTGTTTCGGGATGTGAATGCTTGGCTACATTTAACGTGGTTCCTGCTACATTTAACATGCTTCCTGCTACATTTAACATGGTTACTCTTTTAAATGGAAATCTAGGAAAGGGTCCAAGACAGACCAGACTGGGGATTAGGGTAGAGTCTGGGCAGATCTTGGATGAGGGTGATTTTCCTCCACTACAGCCTCCCACCTACAACAAGGCAGAATCAAGTACCCACCCTTCCCACTCCTGTATTGTGATCTTTTCCATAGCGAATGGCACTTTACACTTGCCAAACCTTTACACTTGTCTGTTATGTTTGAGTACTATCTGTGCCCTCTCCCACCTCAGTAAGACACAAGAACCTAAGAGCAGGTTTCTTTCCTGTTTGGCTTTCTGAGGTAGCCCAACCATCCAGAACTGCACCAAGGCCCATGGTGTCCTATCAGGTATTTGTTAAATAACTAATACCTGCCGTCTGGTGAGTTACTTAGGATGCTAAAGTAAGGTCTTCCAATTCCTAACACAAAGTGTGGTGGGTGGACCATTAGAAGGCAAAGAAGACCCCCCCCAGAGTGTAATGGAGTGTGGAGTGTCATGAGACTGTTAATGGTACTTCGAACAACCAGAGAATTGCTCTCAGAGTAGGAGGTGCCGGATATCAAGGTGACACCCTCCTGGCCCAAGGAGATTATCACTTAAGTAAGACAACTGGACTAGACAGAACGGCACCAGAGGAATGAGGCAGCAGGAAGTGAGGAGAGGGGGGGGTTTCTGGTTTCCATTTTCTTTATCTTCATAGGTTTAGTGTTTCACTCTAATCCCTTTTGATCCCCTTGTAAAATCATATTATTTAGACACTTGATTCTACTAGAATGTTAAAAAAATAAGGTGTCTATGTCTGTGTGTCTGTGTCTATGTCTGTGTGTCTGTCTATGTCTGTGTGTGGTGTGTGGTGTAGGTCATAGGATGTTTTCCTGGCTCATTTTCTTTCTTTTCAAGACAGGGTATGTAGCCCTGGATGTCCTGGAACTCATTATGTAGACCAGGCTGGCCTCGAACTCATAGAGACCTGTGTGCCTCTGCCTTGTGAGTACCAAGAATAAAGGTGTGTATCAATCACCCTTCGCCGTTCCTGGTACCCACTTTATTTTTTGAGTCTCTCACTGAACCTGGTGGTTACTGATAGTTAAACAGCACTGGTTGGTGGCGCTGGTTGCCGCATGGAAAGGTCACGGTCACGACAGAACCCAGTGGTACCTTTTAGAGCTTTATTAGGAGGGAGAAGGGGTGGGGGGAAGGGGACCAGGCCTGGTGAGAAAGAAAGAAGGGGGAGGGAGCAGACCAGAGCAGAGAGCAGAGAGGAAACAGAGAGTGTGGGGGTCCGCATCCGGCTTTTTAAAGCACAGATTGGGTGACCACGTAGTCGCCAGCGCCTGCTGATGACATAAGACACCAGACCCGGAGGAGGAGGGCAGGATCCTAACAGTTACTGATTTGACAAAATCGGCAGCCCAGCCAGTTCAGGAATCTCCTACCTGCCTCCTGGGCACTGGAGTTAGAGGCGTGGCTTTTTATGTGAGCGTTAGGAATCTGAACTTAAGTCTCATGCAGGTACAGCAGACATTTTACCAACTGAGCCGTCTCCCCAGCCCCTCTAGTGGACCCTTTAATTGCATAATTTTAGAAGGCTGTAGAAGGTCTGGAGTTAAACTACACTGCCGTTTAGTGAAAACCCATTTTCTATGTACGCTGAGCATAAAAAAATTCTAGTAGAAAAAAAAATCCTTAATTGTGGAATAAGAGACTAAAAGTTTGTCCAGAATCACACAGAAGTCAGGCTGAAATCCAGAGCCCTTGCTCTGGATCCCAACCCAGCTTTCTCTGCTTTAAAAATATTCAGAGACAATATAAATATCTGCTGAATAGAGCCCTGGGT
Organism: Peromyscus eremicus; assembly: GCF_949786415.1. Classification (NCBI taxonomy): domain Eukaryota; kingdom Metazoa; phylum Chordata; class Mammalia; order Rodentia; family Cricetidae; genus Peromyscus; species Peromyscus eremicus. The sequence goes on from NC_081434.1 coordinate 11,836,155, forward strand.
TTTTAGTAAATTCTGTCACTAAACCCCCATGAAAAGCCAGTGAGATATCCCTAGTCAAACCCCAAGAGAACTATCAGACACATGTGTTAGAATTCCTAGCCACTCCCCCAGCTACATGACCGAGCGAGTGCTGGGCAAGATGCTTAGTCATCCCAGGGCCTTACATCCTACGCAATCAGTGTGCTGTGTGATCATGTAATTTGCGAGCAGTGTGATCTATGTGCATGCATGGTGCATGCATGGTGTAGCTATGTAAACCCATGTGCACATGTGGGGGGGCTATAAAAGCGGGTTCCACTTATCCCTCTTTTCTCTTCCTGCACAGTCATTCCATAGGCCTATGCACATCTTTCCTATTCCCTTCCCTTATTCCTCTTACTATAGTGGGTTTTGTTGTACCTCATGGCTTTTAGGTAAACAGTGCCACTTAATGAATAACATTGAGCCTCTTAGTAAATAACAAAATGTACACTGGAAGGTGAACTACAGGGTGCCTTCCCAGACTCCTTGAGACTGTCGGAGTCATGGAAAATGACAGATGTAGACGCTGTCCCGGCTCAGAGGAGACTGGAAATGACATCTGGTTTCCTGACTCCTGCAACACAAAGATGACATCAGCGGAAAACTGGGGCCAGTGAAACAGACCGGGAATGTGGACAAACGTCCCAGGGTCATGTAAGATGTAAACAGTGGAGATGGTCTACCATCTCTGCAACAGCTTCCCTGTCAATCTGGAAGTTGCTCCAAAATGAAAAGTCTCTGTGTGTGTGTGTGTGTGTGTGTGTGTGTGTGCGCGCGTGTACACAGTACTGGGGATTGAAGCCAGGACTTAGCATATCCCCGGCAAGTACTCTACCACTGAGACTCATCCCTAGCGCCCCCCACCTTCCCCGGAGCCTTTTGAAGTCTGGCTATTTCACACAAAACCGTAACTTAGACGGTTTGGTTGCCGTATCATCACAGCTGCAAGAGAATTCTACTCCTTGGACAGGAGTGCACGGGACTGGCTTCATCTCTTAACTCCTTGTATCCAGGGGGCCGTTATCAATGGTTGCTAGGAGGGCCTGAGTGCCATTGTCCTATTCCTCCCTTATTCCTCCCTTTCTGACCTGGTAGCAGTCTCTTACAGTTACTGAATGCTTATGGGCTCTGTTTGGTTTAATCCTCAGGACAATCGTACAGCATATCTGTACATTTTACAAGAAAACAAAGGCTTGGGGCAGGTGAAGGGGTGGGGAGGGGGGCACATGGGATAGACACGGACCAGAAACTTGCCCCATATCACACAGTAACTAAGTAGAGTGGAACCCAACTCTATCCAAAGCTAAAATGTTGACATCACCCTGATTTCCTTTGGTCTTAACTATCGCAATGGTTAAAATGAACAGGACATCATCACATGTCTCTGTTCCAGGGAATGGAAGCTTTCTGCAGCCATTTCCTGTGAAACTGGAACAGAGACTTTAGACTTCAGAACTTTATCTGTTGTTCGTTCCAAGTGCATGCTGGCTCAATACCTCCCTGCTTTTCCCCGTTGCTAATTTTTAACTAGCATATTGAAAGGACTAAGCAGACGCCATAACAGGCTGCTCAGTCTTCTCTCAGAGACCGGACCTCAATTTCAATTTCCTGAGACTTGAACAAGCAGTCTCTGGGAGGGCCAGAACAGTAGCTCCCTTTCTGCACGTACTCTGACTGCTCAAGGTTCAGCCAATTGTTTACTGTCTGGGACCCCTCACCAACTTAGAGCTACATGCATGGGTCAATGTGAGCATGTGAGGCCAGCCAGCCCCCATGGCAGCTCAAGGACAGAGCCTGGGACTTGTCCAGGCCTGCCTCAAAATGAAAACTGTAACCCCCAACCAGTAAATTCAGTTGTTACATACCCTCACCCAATCCTATGACGCAAAGGTTTGTACCACTCTGCTGCGGTTTTTCCCTTTAAAAACCCCTCACTCTGAGCGCTCAGGGCTGTCCTCCTCCACTCGCTGTGTCGGACACGACCAACCCCGGGCTTGCTTGTCATCAATAAACCCCTGTGTGTTTTGCATCGGATATCGGCTCTGTGGTGGTCTTGCTCGTGGGGTGGGGGTGGGGGGGTGGGGGGGACTGTCTCATGACATGGGCACAACAATATTAAGGCAGATAGCTTAAGCCAGCCTCTCGGTGCTTGCAGAGGTAGGCTTTTGCCCTACAACTCTGGTCATCAAGGGAAACATTCCTAGTGCCTGCAAGTGACATTCCCTTACTTTTTAAACAGTTGAGGTGCTCTCTGCCTTTCTAGCTGCAGAGCAAGGAACTGTAGGCTTTGATCTCCCATGTGTGACAAACACAAGTTGTCACCAAAGAAAAAACAAAAGAATACACGCTGTCAGCATTTGTGCTACTGAAATGAGCCAAAAAAAAAGCAGACAATTTTCCTTCCAATTAATAGATAATGTTATAAAATATACAACCAGGGGTGGGGGGGGGAATGGAAAGATGGCTCAGAGGTTAAGAATGCTTGTTACCCTTAGAGGGCCTGAGTTCAATTCCCAGTACCCACATGGCTGCTCACAACCATCTGTAAACTCGAGTTCCAGAGGATCCAGCTTTCCCCCTGGTCTCCATGGGCACCAGGCAGGCATGTGGTGGGCAGACCCACGTGCAAGCAAAACACTCACGTCGGAACACGATCCAAAAAATGGGGTCATGGGAGGGGAGTTGTGAGTGCTCGTGAGAAAACTCCAAGAAAACAAGACAAGAGTCTTGTGACCTCAGTTTCTTCAAAAATACAGACTTGTTCTCAGAATGTGCTTTCATGCCCCTTCCAGGTGTATCAGATAGAAGTGAGTTTACTTTAGATGATGCATTACAACTGGCTATTGCCATTTGTTTCTAGGCCTCTATGGAAAAACATGTTTTTGCCATGTGTGGCTTGTCCTTGTGACTGGACACTTTACTCAGGTGATTCTTCTTAACCCTCAGAGTATAAATTGTCTGATGCTCTGAATAAACTTGGTTATTGCATGAGACTTTAGTCTGCCTCATTTTTAGGTTCCAGGCTTTCTTTCTTTCTTTCTTTCTTTCTTTCTTTCTTTCTTTCTTTCTTTCTATTTTTTTTATTTGATAGAGGGGCCTTTGTGCCATGCACATGAGTGGAGGTGAAAGGAAAACTTCCAGAAGTCAGTTCTCTCTTTCCAACATGTGTGTAGGTAGGGCTTGGCGGCAAGCACCTTTAACCCATAAGCCGTCTTACCAGCCCTAGCCTAGTATTTGAGGGAGGAAAATCCCACACTGTATTTGCTTGTCTTTTGAGACAAAGCTGGAGTAAGAGACACCATGTCCATGGCAACTCTGGTCAAGGAAAACATTTAATTTGAGGTGGCTTACAATTTTCAGAGGCTCAGTCCACTCTCGTCATGGCAGTAAGCATGGCAGCATTCAGGAAGACACGGTTCTGGGTACATCTTGATCAGAGGACAACAAGAAGTGAACTGAGTGCCACACTGAGTGAAGCTTGAGCAAAGGAGACCTCAAAGCCCACCCCCACAGCGACACACTTCCTCCAACAAGGCCACACCTCCTAATAGTGCCAATCCCTTTGGGGGCCATTTTCTTTCAAACCACCACAGCTGCTACAACACAGCCCAGACTGACTTTGAGCCCAAGTGTGTGCCACCGCACCTAGCCTCATACTACTTTTTAAATCTTAGTTCAAGGCCCTTGTAAACTTAAGACCCGTTTTCTTTCTTAAACGTTAAGTGTTTTTCCTCTCCTATTATTTGTAAACATCGTGGAAATTGTAGAAATTTCTTTTGGTATTTCTGCTTTGTTTGTGTTGTTGTTGCTGCTGATGTTTTCTTTCAGTTTTTGAGATAGTGCTGCCCTATAGAGACTAGGCTGGCCTTGAACTGGCGAACCCCCTGCCTCAGCCCCTTGAGGGTTGGGACTATAGGCAGCGCCATGCTTGGCCTTCTTTTGCATTCCTAACTTTAATTTCTAAGGGCACTCTTGAAGGGAACTGTCCCTTTTGGGGGAAGCAGAATGTTGCTAAGCTGTAGCCAATGTTTCTTTGCAGTCGACCTTAAGGAGAGCCTAATGTTTACTGTCTCTCCTACACGCCAGGCAAGACTAATCGCGTACCTGATGCAGTGACCTGGAAGGTTAACTACAGGCTGTGGTTCCCAGCAGGAATGAGAGCAGGAATGAGGCTTTGATCTTCCTGCTGCAGTCCAATTGCTTGTTCCAGGGCCAAGCTAAGGCCAGACTTAAAAAGATGTCTTCCACGTGCAAGCTGAAGCTGAAACTGATGAAGTCACTCTGCTTGGCCACCACGTCAACACCCAACATAAAGTTTAAAAATGCATCAGTTCATGCTGAAGTACTTCAAGTTTTCCTTTCTTTGTGAACTGCTCTGATATCAACCACAGCTCTGATTGGCCACAATATTAGGTCCATCCACTGACCTATACCTAAGTCAGGGGCTGCTACTCACCTACATTTTCAAGGTGGAGAGCTATCAGGTGAAGATTGTGAAACAAACTCTTCCCCCTAGAGAGGCCTCAGACTGAAAAGCCGGGAGCTGGAAGGGGCAACAGTCCTGGGAAGAAGCCTGGCTTCAGCCCCAGCCTTTATCACAGCATTCGGCTTGACGCTCTTTTGCTCATTAGGCATGGGTGGGTGCAGGAGCTCTCAGGCTGGCTAGATGGCTCAGCGGTTAAGAGCGTGTGCTACTCTCGCAGAGGATCAGAGATCGGTTCCCAGTGCCTACGGCAGGTGGGTCATAACTGCTTCTAACTCCATCTCGAGGGGGTCTGAGGCCTCTGGCCTTTGCCAGCCCTACACTCTTGTGCACACATTCACACAGGCACACACATACCTTAAAAATAAAATGAAATTTAAAAATTAAAGAGTAAACTCCCTGGCATGCAGGTTAACTTGGCTGGGCTGTGACACCCAGTTATCCAAGTTCTCTTGTGGGCGTCACTATGAAGATATGTCGTACACGAGGTTAAAGTTTACAATCAGGAGATTATCCTGTGTGTATGGGCCTCATCCAGTCATCTGAAAGACTTGGGCATGGTTTGGATAGAAAACGTCCCCCACAGGCTCATGTGTTTGAACCCTTGCTCCCCAATGGTGGTAGAACCTTTAGGAAATGGGGTGCTGGCAGACAACTTCTGAGAGTTATAGCTCATCTTGGTTCTGGTGATCTCTGCTTCTGGGTGTGCCGAGATATGTGGGTTCCCATTACCAGCTTAAAGTGCGCATGTAAATGGAAGGGACTGTGGGTACAGGTTATGAAACTAGATAGGAGACCACAAGAAAGGAAGAAGAGGGCTGAGTAAGGGAGTGGGCAACATCATAGAGTGACATGAAAAAGGAAAATGAGGGGACTGGAAGGATGGCTCAGCAGTTAGGAAAGGTCACTGGCTGCCCTTGTAGGGGACCTGGGTTCAGTTCCCAGCACCCACACGGCAACTCACAACCGCGTACAACTCCAGTTCCCACGAACCTGAGACCCAGTCCCAGCCTCTGCCAGCACAAGACATTAATGTGGTACATATGTGTACCTGCAGGCAAAACACTCCCACATATAAAACAATGTTTTGGAAAAGAAAAAGAGGCCGTGGGGGGTGAGGCGGGGAATAAAGGGAAGAAGGATCAGGAATGGACAAGACGCTGGGAGAGAGAATCAACAAGAGCAAATTTTGCCAGAACGAAACTTAAAATGTGTAGACTAATTCAACAAATTTTAAAGAAACATTTTTAAAAAGAAAAGGTGTTTGAATGTTGATGAAATAAGGAACAGGGGGTCTAGAGATAATTTTTTTATTTTTGCATCTCTTATGTAGGTCAGAGAACACTTGAAAAATATAATTTTAAAGAACAATTTCCAATAGGCAATGTATAATATTTGCTTGGCTATTTATCCAACAGGCATTTACCTAGCACCTACTCCATGCCAAGCAGCTGAAGCGCAGAAAGAGGGCAGAGAGACCACCTGGACCTAAGAACACTCTGAAACTGCTGAAGTTGGAAATATGTGCACCATGAAAGCAAAATAGAGATACTTGATGAAACTGAATGGCTTGAGGCAGGGCGAGTGGCTGAGAGCCAGGCTGGTGGAGTCAGGAAAGACATTTTTGCAGAGCCTGGGTTTAAGATGATCTCAAATTTCCATGCACCTAATGGCTGCCTCAGTGAGTTCTGTTTAACACTCTTCTGTTTGTGCCATTTCACTGCTATTTTGGTTTAATATTTCCAAATGTTAGTAGTTTTCTCCTTTTGGAAACGTTTCTTGTGAATATTTCTATATCCATCTGGTGCTTAGAAGGTGGGATCAGGAGGTTTACTGAACTGTGAACTCACCCTCCACTTATTCATCATCTGCACCAAGATGCTGGCCTTCAAAACGTGTTGTTTTGTTTGGGTGAGCACGGGTTCCTTGCCTGATGAGATGGACCCAAGAAAGACATATAATCCCCCCTCACCTGCCTTCATGCAAGTATGCCCAGTGGGAAGGCATCCATCTCCACTCCATCCTGCTCCCTGCACAACACGAATCTCTTGAGGGTCTGAGGACAGCCTCTGGAACCCAGAGCTCCCCTTCAGGGATGCCTGGGTGACATGTAACTTTTGAGTGTGAGTTTTCTTTTTGCTCAAAAAAAAAAAAAAAGTTAGAAAATATCTACATCACAATCCAGAAAGTCTAGTCAAAATATGGCCCCCATCCCCATAAAGTGGGGATCAGAATGGAGAGAGAAGAACCCAAGAAGGTGGAGTTCATGGTCCCAGGGTGTTGAGGTTTTGTTAGCACAGTGGAAGTAATGAGCCCAGTCTGAATAGACACTTGGAAGATCGGCAGTGAGGAATAAATTATCTTTTATTTAAAAGATAACTAGTGAGCCGGAATGTCTACTTAGCGATGGGGAACAGAAAGACAAATAAAACACGATTTCTTAACTTCCAGAGCAATTTAGATGGTAGATCGATGTGAAAACAATACATTTTAATGGAGTGAGATGGGGGATGATGGAAAGTGTTCTGTTCAGTATCACATTTCCGTATAAGGCAGAACGCAGTCAGATTTAGATGATTACCCGAAACTACGGAAACTTATTTAGTAAATGTGTATTTTTAAGAAATAGTTTTGAATGAACGACCTCAGGCATGTTTTTCTTAAAGAGATAGGTGTATATTTTTCAAAGCTTTGTCATTGCAGGACAGTGTGAATGGGAGGTAGGGAAAGCGTCCAGACAGATATCCTTTGTAGGATATCCTTTGTCTTAGGGCTCTATTGCTGTGAAGAGACACCATGACCACAGCAACTCTTATAAAGAAAAACATTTAACTGGGGCTGGCTTACAGTTCAGAGGTTCAGTCCATTATCACCCTGTCAGCCATGTCAGGAAACATGGCGGCAAGCAGGCAGACTAGTGCTGGGGAAGAGCTGAGAGTTCTACGTCCAGATTGGCAGGCAGCAGGAAGTCACAGTGACACACGGATCAGGCTTGAGCTTTTGAGACTTCTAAGCCCACCCCTCATGACATGTTTCCTCCAACAAAGCCACACCTACTCCAACAAGGCCATGCCTCCTAATAGGACACTCCCTGTGGACCTATAGGGACCATGTTCTTTCAAACCATCATAAGACTGGTCCTTACCGCAACTGAGTCACTGTCCTTACCGAGTTTTGTTCGAAGCCACAGAAATGTGACATGAACAGACAGTCTAATGAGCCACAAAGGAAAGTCAGGCCTCCACATTTCTGTTAAGTTTCAAATCCAGGGGCAAACGTTGAGGTGCCTATTTAGCCTATTAAAGAGGACCTGGCTGCCAGGTTCTCCTATCATCCCCCAGTCCCTACATGTTACAGGGTACGTATGGCTGGCATACCCAGCCCTCTACCCTGAACTCTCCAACCCGGGGGCTGGGCTGCCCTTCCCCCAGAGGCTCTTCCCTACATAATCCAGATGTTTTGGTTACCTGCCCCTTTGCACCTTTGGTGTCCCGGCTGCTGCACCTGGTCCTCCTCTCTCCCCCTCTTCCTTCCCCTCCCCCTCTCCCCACGTGGCCCTTCTCAACCTGGTCTTGTCCACTCTTGACTCTCCCACATGCCCCTGCCTCTGCCTACGCTCTTTCATCTACACTAAACTTTCTCCTCCACCACACCTAGGAGCAGTCATGTCTTTTCTTTCCTTTTTATTTCTTGTTTTCCTTCAAATTCAACCTTGATGGGGTCCTTGAGTAATGAAGAAGGGTATAAAACTGCTTTACTACTTATAATTCTGCCACGAATTCTTTTGGTGTTGGTTGTAGATAAAGTGCATAAAAATATATTCAATACTGAAAGTATAAAATGTAATGTGGTGTTCCACAGCTTCTGTTCTGAACTCTTATGCTAACTGTATAGAGGTTCATTGAGTTGTGTAGAATTAGATATGGTGAAATTTTGGTGTATGATATTCTTGTTTATTTGCAAGGGTTTTTTTTGTTTTGGTTTGGTTGGTTTTTTGTTTCTTGTTTGGGTTTGGTTTTAGTTTTTTGTTTTGTTTTGTTTTGGTTTGGTTTGGTTTGGTTTGGTTTTTTGAAACAAGAGTTTCTCTGTGTAGCCCTGACTATCCTGGAACTCATACTGTAGACCAGACTAACCACAAACTCAGAGATCCCCTGACTCTGCCTCCTGAGTGCTGGGATTAAAGGTGTGTGCCATGACTACACGGCTTAAAAAATATTAAAAGTATCTTGGAAGTAATTTTTAAAACTAGTCCATTCCTTTTTCTGATAAGATGTCTGAAGCCAAGATGGTTGAGTGGTTTGCTCAAGGTCACACACAGCTGGTTTATGACAAGGGCTGAAAGCTCAGGGCTTCCTGGTTCTCTGCTGCTATCCAGCAGATGCAAATGTTTTTAAAAAGAACCAGACTATCTCGGGCATCATGGGCACCCCTGTAATCCCAGAACTTGGCCAGTAGAGTGACAGGAGGATCAGGAGCAGAGTGAGTTCAAGGCCAGCCTGGACCCCATTAAACTCTGTCTCAAAACTAAAGAAATGTCTTCTAGATACAGCAAGACAGATACACATATGAGCTCACAGTGAATGTGACAGCATGCATATGACCTGCACAGGTTCAAACCCCACAGAATCCCAGCACTGAGGAGGGGAAGTGGACACAAAGCTGGTCCCCAACCAAGAAACTATCTGCTCAAAAAATGCTAGAAAATATCTACACTACAATCGAGAAAGTCTAGTCAAAATATGGCCCCCATCCCCACAAAGTGGGGATCAGAATGGAGAGGGAAGAGGAACCCGAGAAGGTGGAGTTCATGGTCCCAGGGTGTTGAGGCTTTGTTAGCACAGTGGAAGTAATGAGCCCAGTCTGAATAGACACTTGGAAGATCGGCAGTGAGGATAAATTATCTTTTATTCAAAAGACAACTACTGAGCCGGAATGTCTACTTAGCAATGGGAACAGAAAGACAAATAAAACATGATTCTTAACTTCCAGGGCAATTTAGATGGTAGACAGATGATACCTACTGGGAAAGGGAAAATCTGTTTTCTCCAATGGAAGGACACTGGGTATGTCAACTCCACTCCAGGGCAGGCTCCATGCGCAGGAGGAATCGGCCACCACAGAATGGACTCTGAGGATTGTTTTGGTTTTTTGGTTTTTAGGGTTGTTGGATATTGATGTGCTTTTTTATTTTGTTTTGTTAGTTTGTTTTGTTTTTAAGAGAAAGAACATGAAGTTGGGTGGATAGGGATCAGGGATAGGGAAATAATACAATAAAAATATATTGTATGTATTTTAATTAATTAAAACACACACAACAGCTGGGTGGTGGTGGCTCACACCCTTAATCCCAGCACTCGGGAGGCAGAGGCAGGCAGATCTCTGTGAGTTCAAGGCCAGCCTGGTCTACAGAGTGCGATCCAGGACAGCCAGGACTGTTTTGCAGAGAAACTGTCTCGAAAAACCAAAAAAAAAAAAAAAAAAAAGCCACACACAGGACAACAAAATAAGAAACGGACTATCAAAAAAGCTTTGCTTAGCTCATGCACACAGTGAAAACTGACCAAGCCTGGAGCAACAGACTGTTTACAAGGAGAAAAGTGACAGATGATTACAACGTGTTTAACATCTCCAGCACATTCTGAAGTTCTTAACTGCAGAGGGATCTGCTCTGGCAGGCTGAGTGTGTCCTCAGTGGGATGCGCTATCAGTGACCTTCTTAAACCACATGTGCTGATACTGGGGCCTTGTTCTCAGTGGCTTGCCCTCTGAGGGGAAGTCACACCACACACACACACACACACACACACACACACACACACACACACACACTCAAGAGCAGGTCTTGATCAACAATACCAAATTACTTCCGATTCATCTTACGTTCCAAGCTAAACACGAGGTCTCCGTTTTACTTCTCCCTCTCTTCCAGATGACACAACCGTAAACCAGTCTCCGTAAAAACATTCCACAGGCTGACATTCGCTTCCCTTCCCTCAAGTCCCCAAAGGAGGCGATCATAAACAGAGCTTCCAGAAATTTCCCGTCCGTTTGTTTCCATTACTTCACCGCTTCTCCGGTTTCACTCTGGGGGGGTCTCTTCTGCCGGCTGTTTATATTTGTGTTACCTAAGAAATAAATCCTCTTAATTAAGAGACAAACAGTCGGTGGTGGCAAAGTCCTGCGCACAATGTAAATGTCACCCAATTAATCCCGTTCACTGAGATCTCCAACGAGCAGCCTCAGTTTCGTCCGTTCTCCGTACCTCACAGACCCACAGTGACAACGCCGGACAGTGGAGGATGTGTGCGCGCTTTTCTCAAGCCAAATTGTTGAAAAGAGAATCCCTTGCTTAGCCTTACAAACAGGGGTCTTTTAAAAAGAAAAAGAAAAAAAAAAGAAGTCTTTTTAAAAACTCCAGACAAAGGAAATCCCTTCTACTTAGGAAAGGGATTTAGATCCTGGAGCTGGGCCTGATCAGTCCTTAAAGCAAGGCCCTATTCCTGAAACAATGACAAAATCAGCCCTCTGCTTGCCACAAAGGCCACCAGGAAAAGGCTGAGCGGCAGGGGTCGAAGCCTGAGCTGTGTCCAGAACACAGTCCAGTGTTCATGCCTTTGCACCACACTGCGGAGCCGGGGGGAAAAACCACCGCCTGTGGATTCACACTGCCCTGGGTCCACTGTGAGAAGCTGCTGGTTTCCTAGAGATGTAATGGAAAGCTTCTCATTGGCTCTCAGGACGAACCGAGACAACTCCCACACAACCGAACCTAGCAGATAGTAAGTGTAATAAATGTCAGTGAGTGGGTTGACCTGGCCGCCGAGGTCGGGGTGAAAGCATACCAGTGAGCTAGGCTTGGAAGGGAAGGAAAGGAATCCCATACAAGAGGGAATCTAAGCCAGGCAGAATAGCCCAGCAGGCCTCACTCACCCAATACAGCTAAAAAGAGTTCTGGCTAATTTTAAGATTTATTCAATCAATTATAGACTTACAGAATCATCAAGCATTTTTGTTTCACTTGGCAAAGTCCTGATTTGCAAAGTCCTACTTGGCAAGAGAAAGCCTGAATTCTTTCCTTCTTTCTTCCTTTCTTCCTTCCTTCCTTCCTTCTTTCTTTCTGTCTTTCTTTCTTTCCTTCTTTCTTTTCTTCCGTCCTTCCTTCCTTTCTTTTTTCTTTCTTTCTTTCTTTCTTTCTTTCTTTTTTTTTTTTTTTAAAGAAAACTGCCTTAGTAACACAATGTAGATTACACGAACAACCTCCAAGTCTTCAAAGTCCCTTCAGGTCAAAACATACTGTTTCTGACAGCAATGCGTCCCTGGTGTGGAGCATGTGGGTGGAGGACAGACAGACAGAGGTTCAGAGTCAGACAGAGAGAGGTCACCCTGGGGGCCTCCTGCTCATACTATAAGTAAGCTGGTCAAAACCTACAGTCCTTTTGTGGCTTAGTTTTCTCACTGCAGTAAATGGAGATCAGAATACTTACCTTGTGGCCTGTATTAAGAGCTCAGGGAGGGTAAAAGTGCCTAGCATGCTTCTACACACCCAGTATTCACCAGACATTTAGCAGTATGCCCTGAGACTCCGAGAGACCCTCCTAGCAGAGAATTAGTGTTGGGGTTGACCCTTTCCCATTTGAGCATGTCCCCTAAATGATGTCTCACTTAAACAGCCTCGTGAGGATTTTTCTGGGTTTTTTTTTTTTTTTTTTTTTTTTTTTTCAGATAGGGTTTCATGCAACCCAGGCCAACCTTACAGGGTAGGTGAGACCTGGATTTGTGTGTCAACTTGACACAAGCTAAAGTTATCAGAGAGGAAATGCCTCCAAGAGATCCAGCTGTAAGGCATTTTCTCAACTAGTGTTCAATGGTGGCAGGGGGGTGGGGTGGGGGGTGGGGGGTGGGGGGTGGGGGGCAGTCCACAGTGGGTGATGCCATCCCTGGGCTGGCGGTCCTGGGTTTCTATAAGAAAGTAGGTTGAGCAGGGCGGTGGTGGTGCATACCTTTAATGCCAGCACTCGGGAGGCAGAGCCAGGAGGATCTCTGAGTTTGAGGCCAGCCTGGGCTATCAAGTGAGTTCCAGGAAAGGTGCAAAGCTACACAGAGAAACCCTGTCTCAAAAAACAAACAAACAAACAAACAAAAAGTAGGTTGAGGGGGCTGGAAAGAAGGCTCAGAGGTTAAGAGCACTGGCTGCTCTTCCAGAGATCCTGAGTTCAATTCCCAGCAACCACATGATGGCTCACAACCATCTGTAATGAGATCTGGTGCCCTCTTCTGGCCTGCAGACATACATTCAGGCAGAACACTGTACATGTAATAAATAAGTAAGGAAAGAAAGAGAAAAGCAAGCAAGCAGGCTGAGTAAGACAGGGAAAGCAAGCCAGTAAACAGTACCCCTCCATGGCCTCTGCATCAGCTCCTGCCTCCAGGTTCCTGCCCTGTTTGAGCCCTGTCCTGACTTCCTTGGATGATGAACAGTGATGCGCAAGTGTAAGCCAAATAAACCCTTTCCTCACCAACTTGCTTTTTGGTCATGGTGTTTCATTGCGACAATAGAAACCATAACTAGGACATCCTCCTGCCTCCACTTCCCAGAGCTGGAATTACATGCATGTGTCCCCATGCCTGGCTTTATGAGGTGCTGGGGATGAGACCCAGGGCACTGTGAATGACAGAAAAGCATTCCACCAACTGAGCCACCTCTTGACAATTTGTTTTAGGAGGAAAAGGAATGAGAGAAGAGGTCAAGGGAAGAAAACGTTAGGCTGGCATTTTTACAGTGCTGGACCCACTGCCTTGAGGGCCCTGTCTTCATCAGCCACCCGCCCACTGAACAAATACTACTGAGCACAAATCTTTTTTAGCATTGGGTTGGAGGATAGGGAAAGGAAAGTGAGGAACAGACAGCCCCTCCCCCTAAGAGTTCACAGCGGAGGATTGCAGAGATGGCTCCGTGGTTAAGAGCACTTTCTGCTCTTGCAGCGGACCTGGACTTGGTTCTCAGCACCCACGTGGTGACTCACAACCATTGGAACTCCAGCGCAAGGAGATCCGACGCCCTCTTCTGGCCTCCTTAGGTTCCTACACACATGTAGTGCACATAAACTCACATGAGCACACACATATACAAGTAAATAGATAAGAATGTAAAGAAGTTCACAGCTCACTGAGAGAGGCAGAGAGATGCACAGGCAGTTAAGACGCAGCCCGTGTGATGAGTGCTGAAGAGAGAGGAGAACAAGGGGTCACGGGCATGGTGTGAACAAGGTGTGCTTCCTGTGGTGTGAATAAGGTGTGCTTCCTGTGGTGTGAATAAGGTGTGCTTCCTGAAGAGGCTAGCAACTCACACCACTATAAGTTTATGTAGGTGAGCAGGGAAAATAGATTATTTTCTTTAAATCTACTTTTTAACAAAAAAGGAAGGGATGATGGTATCTGCCTATGACCCCAACATTCTGAAAGCTGAAAGGGATTGTAAATTTGAGGCTGATCTGGATTACACAGTGAGTTCCTGGCAAGTCCTGGCTATATAATAAGACCTTATCTCAAAATAAGTTAGTAAATAACAAATAAATAGAATATAACGAGTCCTGGCATATGTATTACACCATTGAAAGAATTAAGTATATAGGTTGGAGAGATGGTTCCCTGGGTGAAGTTCTTGTTATACAAGCATGGGGATCCGAGTTCAATCCCCAGAGCCCAGTAAAAAGGCAGACTCGGTGGCATGCTTGTAATCCCAGGGCTGGGGACACAGAGACAGGCCGATCCCAGGGTCTTGCTGGCCAACCAACCTAAATTAGTGAGTGTGTTCCAGTCCAGTGTGAGGGCTTATCTCAAAAGCCAAGATGGACAGCTGCTGAGGAAAGACAAGTAAGGTTGTCCTTGAGCCTTCGTGTACACACACACACACACACATACACACACACACACACACACACACAAAAAAAAAAAAAAAAACTGTACCCTCACCCATACAAACATGGACATGCACAAACATACAGAAACAACAATAATAATAATAGGTTATGGACTGGCGGCGTAGCATGGTGGTAGAACCTGGTATGTATGTACAAGGCCCTGGGTTCAATCCCTAGCAAAGGTAAACGCATATATACATGCAGGCATACGTATGCGCACACATATATACTATGGTTTGAATATAGGCAGTGGCCTCCCAAAGCTCCTGTGTGAAAGGTGTCAACACCAGGGATGTATTAGTGAGAAGCGGTGAAACCTTTAGAAGGTGAGGCTTCATAAAGCCTTAGGTCCCTGGGTCATTAGAGGTATGCCTTTGAAGGGGACTAGGGGACCCCAATATCTCCGTGTCTTTCTGCTTAAGATGTAAGAGGCTAGCCTCACCACATCTTTGCCAGGGGCATAAAGAATAAGGCCATCTGATTTTGGACTACCACTTCTAGAACTGTAAGCCAAACTAAACCTTTCCTCTCAGTAAGTTAATTGTCTCGGGTATTTCATTATAGTAACACGGAGCTTTCTAATACACCTACTAGTAGAACAGAATTGAAATCTCCCATGTAGTCTTTTTCCTCGTTTACACTTTCACTGCAGACGTGTACATCTTGTGATAAAATAGTGATTTTTGAGTGGAATAAATTTCTATCTAATAAATAACATTTATTTAACTCACTGACTTCACTGAAAGTTGAAGAGAGTGACCAGCTGGAAATCAAAGCGAGTCAAAGCTGGGAAAACATTCGCAGGCATGCTTATTTTTTCACTTATGTTCTAATTATTTCCCAAGTTTGCCTTCGGATTTCTCAAACTCCACTTCTCGGCCTTTCTGCTAAGATCAAGTCTCGCTTTTCTGAACCTCACAAGTTCTTAGGAGAAACACTAGTATTTTTAAAGCCTTATGTAATAGATTAAATGATTTATTCCCTGTAAATATCACTCTCTGTTATTCAGCTCCGTAACTTCTGCTGACGTGGCTGTTGTTGTATAAGCGCGCTGTAAAAAAAAAAAAAAAAAAAAAAAAAAAAAAAAATGCCCAATGGAAATGGGTCTGCGATAAAGAGAATGTTATTTCAGTGACTTGCTTCCGGAGTCCTGGGACCAATTGATGTCTCTGGTTACATAAGCGGTTTGGTTTGCAGAGATGCTCGGACCACCATGGGTGGGCACCTGGAAGAGCTGCTGTGAGCACATAAAAGACAGCCCAGCTGGGCATGAGGCTTAGAGATGGTTGCCCACAGTGCTGGATGGAGATGTAAAGGACAAATGGAAATTACAAACCCAACCGTGAGAGGCAGGCGGGGAATGAGGGCGCTCTTTTAGGCGTAATGAGAGGAGAATTCGAAGTGAAAAGGGCTGGATGTATTTGGACAGTAGGTGGCGCCATATTCTCTGGTGTTGCTAAGAATTAGAATCAACGGTGAGAAGTGATAAGCTATATAGACCAGAGGAGGCAGGTAGTCCAGGAGAAACAGAACAGAGAATTGCCACAGAATGCACACATACACACACACACACACACACACACACACACACACACACACACACACACACACTTAGAAATCTGGGGATAGAAGTAACAAATTACTGTAAAATCTGAATGCATTAAAACTCTCAATGTAATCTCCCCCTAACCTTCTACAGTGTTTTCCAGACGTGCCTCGCAGCGACCATTTATAATTCAACAATGGAGCAACGTGCTGAGCGCATCACATCCCAGACAGTTGCTAATGACCCAGGAGAGTTGTGTGTGCCAGTTCCTCTCTGAAGGATGTACCTTTAAGAGAGAGAGGAGCATAACCACTGTGGATACTGCGCCATAGAACAGAAGTGCCCGTAGCCAAGGGGAAACTGTCAGATTGGCTTGTAGACCACCTTGGTTTTGTTCTGGGATGGGAGCGGGGCTTGCTTCGGCAAGAGTTTGGGTTCTACTTGAGATGCTGGCCTCACAGCAGAAGCCAGAGAGGACAGAATGAAGAGTTTGGGAGAGCAAAGCTCCCTTCTGGGACGGATAGCCAAAGGCCAGGCACAGCATGGAGATTTGGTCCAGTTTTAGACCTGCCCCTCTAAACAGACACCGGGACTCTGCAGAACCTGGACCAAAGGGTAGCTAACCAAGCATCTTTTGCGAACTCACAGGGGGTGAGCCAGCAAGTTCGTTCAGCTGACATTAGGGACTCAAGAGCTAGACATACCCTCAGAGAGAAGCAGGTGTTGTAGCAGTCCCCTGGGGTGTCTAACTAAATGTAGCAGATGCAGCACGGCTTACTCAAGCGATACAGGAAGGGAAAGCTTCGGCATAGTGCCACCTGCAGCAGCATCGCCAGAGGGCTGGGCTGGCACCCCATTCTGGACTCTTGTAACAGTAGTAAGCCACGTGGGCTATACACGGAGGAGACGGAAAACTGCCCCGGGTACTTTTGTGGGGGACAAACTCATCATTAAGTGCTCAAGGGTACACGGTCTGCTCAGATGGGTAAGGCAGGCCGGCCGGCGGTTCACAGGCCAGCAAGGCCGGAACTGGGCGAGGGCATTAACAAGTCTGGAAACTATGAATTCAGCGTAGGAAAGAGGGGCTGCCCGTCCCTTTTCTTTGTAGGTCACAAAAAAAACTCCACTTTTCGTTATCAAGGGAGACATCCTCTTCCTTCCCCGGCTCACGGTCAGGATGCGGAGCAGCACCACAGGGTGGCGCTGCCGTCTAATCGTTTGGGTCCCGGGTCAGCCGGTTGCAGTCATTTGTGCGTTGTCGGCCTCCTTTTCTTGCGATGCTACAGACGGAACACAATTTGGAAGTCACCACGAAGGAAGAGAATTCTCTCTGACGAAGGCTCGAGAATCTGGCCCTCGTGGCAGGGACGTTTTTCTCTGTGAAACAGCGAACCCTCGGAGTCCTAAGTGGGCTTGCTCTTTGCTCCCTTGTGACATTTCAGAAATAAAGGTCGATCAAGACCCGAACTGCAGCCAGCTGGCAAAACCACATCCTGTCACTGCTGAGGTCGGACTCCAGGCCGCGGGAAATCCTTTGGGTCGTTTTTACTTTGTCTCGTTTTCAGTGCTGTTTTCTGGTTGTTTCTCAGGCTGCCCCTGACTGAGCATCAAGGCTTGACTTTCCCCTCTGCCCAGTCTCGCTTCCTTCTCCAGGCGGGCAAATCCCGAGAGCGCACCTTAATAAACACACTGCAAAACAAGTCCCAGCCAAAGCTCTTCCCGGCACTCCAGCCTGAAACACCGCCACCCAGAGGAACTTGAGGGAACGGAGTCAACACACAAAGGGAACCGGAAGTCAGAGGAGGAGGCTGGGTGCCGTCAACCAGTGGGTGCGCGCCAATGCAGGCATCCGGTGGTTTGCCTGTGTGAACCAGATGGTTTACATTTGAAAAATGTTCTCTTTCAAGGCTGGTTTGAGCTGGCTCTTCGAGCAGAAAGTCCCGGCTGGTCTAAGAAGCATCTGAGCAAACTATACGGGTTATTCTTAAATATTAGTGTAAAAGATCACTCCTCAATTTAGATGGCTTGTTGAAATTCTTGTTTGATAGTGCATACAAGCTACTTGGCCATTCTGTAGCTTGATTTCTTTTCTTTTTAAATTTTTTATTATTAATTAACTTATTCATTTGTACTGAGCCAGGGTCTCATGTACCCCAGGCTGGCCTCGAACTCTCTTTATAGCTGAGGATGCCCTGGATCTTTGGATCCTCCTGCCTGCTGAGATTACAGGCATGTGCTACCCACACCTGGTTTTCTGGAGTGTAGGGGATTGAACTAAGGGCTTTGCACGCACCTAGCAAGCATGCTACCAGACACCTCCTCAGCCCTGCATGGTTCCTTCCATGTGGAATTGCACTAGCCATTCTTTACTTCCTTGGACAGTCACAAGGGTTAGACAAAGTAGTGGATTTAGATAAACATGTGGATTGCCTGGAACAGTGCCTGAGACATAAGGAACAGGACTCTCTTCATTCACTTAAAATCATTGGCTCCAGGCTCATGCCACTCCTGAACCTGGGACTTTTGGGGAAATGCCTTTGTTGTTTTGTGGGTTGGTGATAGAATGGCAAGAAGAGGACAGTGCTGCCTTCCATCTGGAGTTCCAGAAGGCGGTGCCTAGTGGAGCAAAGTCAGGAACGCACAGGGAGAAAGAAAGCAGCCTGGGTAAGAATACTCAGAAAGACGGTGGGGACTGTGGCAAAATGGGAAGCCTGCGTCTCGTCAAAGGTGTGCTGGAGCAAGGCTGCCTGTCACCGTATGCAAATGAGGTTTTGTCTTCACTGAATCTGACTTTTATGCAAAATAGTGCACTTTCGAAACATTGGCTAAACGAAGAAGACCAAATAAAACATACCTGCCAACCGCCAGCCTGAGGTTTCTGTTGTGTGGTGTTTTTAGGGTAGTATATTATATAGCAAGATTTTTTTCATAAGATATTTTAAAATAATAAATGAATATAGATTGTATAAAATAACGTTGATGATGTTACAGTGAGAACCACCACTTCTCTGCTCCAGGCTCTACCCCAACAGCCATATTGTCCTAAACAATGCCACTATCCTTATTTATATACTGTATCCATTTTTTTTTTTTTTTGAGATAGGGTCTCTCCATGTAGACCAGGCTGGGCCACCACGTCCTGCTAATGTATCTAGTTCTTATCATAAGCCCCAAAGATTTATCTCCAATTCCTGGTTGGGAATATTAATGGTTTACCGGTAGAATAATCACCTTTTATGTCCCAGATTTGATTCCCAACAAATAAGTAAAGACAAAAAAGATTTTGTAGTAAGGATTCAATTCATAAATCATTTACAGTTCATTATCATTTGACTTAAAATATGAAGTCTTATGTTTCCCCTAGTTAATCCCTTTTTTAATTTTTAAACTTCACCTTTTTATTTTTTAAAGATTTATGTATTATGTATACAGTGTTCTATCTGCATGTATCCCTGCAGGTCAGAAGAGGGCACCAGATCTCATTATAGATGGTTGTGAGCCACCATGTGGTTGCTAGGAACTGAACTCAGGACCTCTAGAACAGCCAGTGCTCTTAACCTCTGAGCCATCTCTCCAGCCCCCAAACTTCACTTTTGTAAACCTTGTAAATAGGGGCTGGAGAGATGGCTCAGTGGTTAAGAGCACTGGCTACTCTTCCAGAGGACCCGGGTTCAATTCCCAGGACACATGGCAGCTCACAACTGTCTGTAACTCCAGTTCCAGAGGATGCAACACCTTCACACAGTCATATATATGCAGACAAAACACCATACAAAAGAAAACATCTTGCAAATAAATAAAAACATCGCACATCAAAATTAACCAGATTCTAAGTCTGTACAACTCGAAGAACTTCTATACAGCTCCCCTCCTCCGATGGAGATAACCCATTTGCTCAGATGACTCACTTGGGCCACCATGATGAACTCACAACTCAGTGAACTTCTATAAAGCCTCCCTTCCCGGATGGAGACAACCCATTTGCTCATATGACTTACTTGGGCCACCATGCCCAGACTAATTGCTTTTGTAATGCTTGTGAAAGCTGAATTAGCAGGATTAAGTCAAAACCACAACAGTTATTTGATGGAGAGATCTAATACAATTTTTTAACAGCCCTGACTGTTCTGGAACTTGCTGTTGGTTGTTTTTTACTCTTTTGCTCTTTTGGGGGGGGCCCACTACCCAGCCCCCAGATAATTCACACACAGAAGCTTATTCTTAACTATAAATGCCCAGCCTTAACTTGACTTGTTTCTTGTCAGCTTTTTGTTTTGTTGTGTAGACAGGCTTTCTCTGTGTAACTGTCCTGGAGCTCACTTTGTAGACCAGGCTGGCCTCGAACCCATGAACTCACTGAGATCCACCTGCCTCTGCCTCCTGAGTGTTGAGATTAAAGGCGTACGCCACCACTGCCCAGCACCAGCTTTTCCTTTTGCCTCTTGGCCTTTTTCCTTTTCTTACTTCTGTATATCTTACTTTCACTCTTACTCTTGGCTGGCTGTGTGGCTGGGTGTCTGGTCCCTAGCATCCTCCTCTCCTTGTTCTATTGTTCTTTTTTTGTGGGGGAGGGGGGGTTGAGACAGGGTTTCTCTATGTAGTTTTGGTGCCTGTCTTGGATCTCACTCTGTAGACCAGGCTGGCCTCGAACTCACAGAGATCCGTCTGGCTCTGCCTCCCGAGTGCTGGGATTAGAGGTGTGCGCCACCACAGCCAGGCCTCTTGTTCTTTCTTTCCTCACCCCTTCTTCCCTTTCAGATTTCTCCTTTTTCTCCTCTCCGTCTGCCAGCCCTGTCTATCCTTTCTCCTGCCTTGCTACTGGCGTTCAGCTCTTTATTAGACCATCAGGTGCTTTAGACAGGCACAGTAGCACAGCTTCACAGAGTTAAACAAATGCAACATAAAGGAATGCAACACACCTTTGCATCATTAAAACAAATGTTCCACAGCACAAGCAAATGTCACACATCTTAAAACAATATTCTACAACAGGAACTCCCTTTGTAAACCAGGCTGGCCGCAAATTCACAGAAATCTGCCTCTGCTTCATGAGTGCTGGGGTTAAAGGTATGTGCCAACACATCGGCTTTTTTTGGTTATGGTTCCTTCCTTCCTTCCTTCCTTCCTTCCTTCCTTCCTTCCTTCCTTCCTTCCTTCTCTCTTTCCAAAGGTGTTTTAACTATGCATAGTCTTTAGAAGTACATGACATTTTAACTGAAGGGGTTAAAAACAACAGGAAAACAGGGTTTCCTAGCCCTGCTACTGGTGCTCCGTTGGGTGGAATCCCTTGGGGGGGGGGGGGGTATCGTGTGTGTGTGTGTGTGTGTGTGTGTGTGTGTGTGTGTGTGTGTGTGTAAGGATGTTTATTTCGAAGCATCACTGGTCTCAACCCAGCAGGTACAGGCAGTGCTCCCTCGCCCGCCCGCCCTGGCTTGTAACAACCAAGCACCTCTCCAGCTTTTGGCAAACGTCCCTTCCTTAAAGTTACCACGAAGGCAGGGAGTAGCGATCACCCATCGTGCTGGGAGGGGGAGAGAGAAAGGGGCCGGAATTGCTTAAATTAGAATTCTGCTGACGCTCGCTCTCTGCACCAGGCACGGTGAAGCCAGTTCCGCCGGTGCTGCCAAAACTGCAAACCGGACTCCATCTCTGCTAGAAAAGGGACTGCGGCTTGCGGGACAAAGCTGCCCGCGGGATCAGCAGCCGCCCTGACCTCCTCGGCCTCCCTCGAGCGCCCCCTAGAGGCGGAGTCCCTAGGAGCACCCAACCCTTGATGGAGGAGGAAAATCAGAACTCAAGTGGAGACTCTTTGCTGAGGAGTCATCTATTATCCCACGTGATTCCCAGATTTTTAAAAAGCTAACTAGCCACTAACCCGAGGCAAAGCTGGAAATCTATGCGGGAATAACGGAAGGTCATGGCAAGTTTGAATTTACGTCTGTGGAGAGCAGAAACTGAAGAGTGTAAGCGCGTTACCATACTTAAAGGCAACGCATTGGACATGTTTTCTTGGTGGTTGATCTTATCCTCTGTAGATTGATTTTTGCTAGTTTTGTTTACAGCGTAACCTTACTTACAATCCTGACGATATTTGTCTTAACCCATCTGTGACCATTGTCCCAAACAGAGTCAGTGGCTAGTTCCTCGAGGCTCCCAGAGCTGCTGCTTTTGACTTTTTGTCTTTGATGTTTAAATGTTTCTTTCTCCCACCAGACTGTTAATGCCTCGATAGGAACAGTGTTTCACTGATTTTTGTTTGCCCACAGTCTAACTTACTAAGTGTTCTTTAAGGCCCAATAACGGACGAACTATCTGGAAGGCAAAAGAAAAAAATATAAATGTGCCTGTTAATAGGCACCTCCCAGGGACAGCCTGGGCTCCCAGATGACAGGGAATTAAAAGAAATTTTAAAGGACCAGGCAGGCATGGTGGTGCACACCTTTAATCCCAGAACTTGGGAGATAGAGGCAGGTGGATCTCTGAGTTTGAGGCCAGCCTGGTCTAGACAGTCAATTCCAAGCCAGCATAGGCTGCATAGTGAGACTTTATCTATACATTAAACAATGTAGAATTAGCAGCCGCAGTAAGTGGACCCTCTTTTTAAACTATGCATGACTATTTTGTAACAATAAGTGATCCTGAATGGGTGATGAATCTATAATATTAAAGATTTTATCAAGTGACAAGACTACACTATAAATTATAGGAAGATGCCCGTGTTACACTAATTTAGCTCCTTGAAGAACAGTCTATCCCGTGGCATGTTTTAGGATCCACACAGAAACAGTCTAAGTTACCAACGAAAACCTTGGCTGGCTTCTCTGTAAGGACCTGCACTCATTCTTAAAAACTCTCAGCAATTTTTAAATTTTATCCTCTCTCTCTCTCTCTCTCTCTCTCTCTCTCTCTCTCTCTCTCTCTCTCTCTCTGTGTGTGTGTGTGTGTGTGTGTGTGTGTGTGTGTGTGTGTGTAGAGGGAGAGGGAGATGGGGTGGGCAGAGAGGTGGGGGGGGGGGCTTGTGTGTGCTGTTACCCGGGTGGAGGAGACAGCTTGGGGATGTCCATTCCTCCTTCCACAGTGCGGTCTGCAATCAGACTCAGCCTATCAGGTTTGTGCAGCAAGTGCTTTTACTGATGAGCCACCTCAACAACCCACTCCTCAACGCTTCTTCCTTCTGGGCTTCATTTCTCCTCATCTGCCGCGCCTCTGGCTTGACCTGTCCAGCAGGGTGGAGTTGTCTGGTTCAGCCCCCTGCTTTGACTCTTCTCTCTCGCTATGACTTTCTTTACTGCCTCTCAGCCCGGCCAGTTCTTAAGTTTATAACACCATTCCGAACTTCCTCTCTCCTGGCTCCCACCACCTTGCCAGAGGTTCGGAGAGGCACCCAACCCATTCAAGCAAGCTGAAATGCCATCTCAAAAAAAGCGGGTAGAGAGATGGCTCAACACTTAAAACTGTTTTGTTGCAGCTGGGCGGTGGTGGCGCACGCCTTTAATCCCAGCACTCGGGAGACAGAGCCAGGTGGATCTCTGTGAGTTCGAGGCCAGCCTGGGCTACCAAGTGAGTGCCAGGAAAGGCGCAAAGCTACACAGAGAAACCCTGTCTCGAAAAAACAAAAAACAAAAAAAAAAAAAAAGAAAAAAAAAAGAAAAGTGGCTGGGGAATTTAGCTCAGTGGTAGAGCGCTTGCCTAGCAAACACAAGGCCCTGGGTTCAGTCCTCAGCTCTGAAAACAAACAAACAAAAACTGTTTTGTTGCTGCCCAGTTTGGGGTTTTTATTTATTTATTTATTTTTATTTTTTATTTTTGCTTTTCAAGACAGGGTTTCTCTGTGTAACAGTCCTGGGTGTCCTGGAACTCACTCTGTAGACCAGGCTGGCCTGGAACTCACAGACATCCGCCTGCCTCTGCCTCCTGAAAACTGGGATTAAAGGTGTGTGCCATCACCTTTAAAAGAGTTCACGCAGAGGACATGAGTTTGGTTCCCAGCACCCAAGTCAGGTCATCCCCAACTGCTTGTAACTCCAGCTCCAGGGGGATCCTATGTCTCTGGCCTCCCTCAGGTCTACATGTGTGTGTGCATGTATGTGTGTACCAGTGGGCACTTATATACAACTAAAAATAATAAAAACAAATATTTAAAGAAAAAACAACAAGTATAGCTTTAAGGCTGACAAGGTAACTCAGTGGGACACATGGGCCTTTGGAGAACATTCTAGATCCAAACTAAAAGAGCCCTAAATGAGCTCACCCTTGCTTTTTACTCTGATTTCATCTTTATTGCCTTCCAATCACTCTACTCTAGTTTTCCTAGTGCTCTTGGAACATGGAAATCATATTTCTACCCCAGGGCCTTTGCATAGGCCATTCTGTCCAGAATGTTCTTCCACAAATGTCTGCATGGCTCACCTGCTTTTGCTTTTCGACTGCACAGTATCTTCTTTCCTTCATTCCTTTCTTATGCTATTGGGATCAAACCCAGGGCCTTACTATCTAGGAAAGCACTCTACCACTGAGCTACATTACCACCCATATAAATATTTGAGTTTTTAGACAAGAGCTCACTAACTTGCCCAGGCTGGCTTTGAACTCACTCCGTGGCTCTGGCAGGCCTTGAACTTGCAAGTGATCTGCCTCAGCTTCTCCTGTAGCTGAAATTACAGATGTATGGGACCATTCGAATACACTAGATACCAGAAGTAATGTATTTATTACATTAGTAGTAAATACTACTAATGTATTACTGTTTTGGCCACTGAATTCAGAACCTGGATCAGAGTCTAGCACATAATGAAGTTTAATTAGTATTGTTGTTATTGGTTCAGGGGTGCTGAGGGTGGAACCCCACTGTGTACCAGACTCTGATCCAGGTTCTGGATTCAGTGACCAGAACAGAGACACTCTTTGTAAATAAGTTAGTTGTGGTATCTAGTGTGTTTGAATATGACTGTGAGGGCAGAGCAGAGATCCATGCTCTGTTCTCTGAACAGAGGCGCCCTAACCAGCATCACTGAATGAATAAAAACTACATGCAATCCTTTTTAACCATTCATGACATTTCTGTGCAATTGGTTTTTCAGAGATTGTAATTTCCAATTGTCATGACACTGGAAAAAAAAAATCACACCATCCTCCTCTGCAGATTTCAAAGGACCTACCCTTCCTGAACTTTCACAAGGAAAACTTCCTATCCGTACCTCAACGTTGTCTGGAGTATACATCACAACCACTAGCTTCTGCCACTCAAACAGGGACACAATATGGCCTCACACAGAGCCGTGAGATCAGGTTGCCATGGTAACCGCTACTCCCATCATCACGAGCTAATTGTTCAGTTCTAAAACGGCGCACTCCTGAGGTTCAGCATGCTTCAACTCTGCCAGACCTCAGCTGGCAGGAAATTAAATGCCGCGTTATTATTCATCATAATTATTTGCTAACAATTTGTATTTAGAAATGGGAAAGGACATGAGAAAAGGATTTTTAAAGGAGGCCTTTTCAATCTTTCTGATGCTACTTTAAGTAATGGCACCAGTTTTGCCTGTTGTTGGAACATTCTCCTTATTTTGATGGCCCCTAACTTATACTGTCCCTGACACACACCTCCATCTTTTGAGCATATTTGTGTTTCAAGATAAAGAGAACTTTACTTCGCTGAATTTGCCTTCTTGGTTTCATTCTTTAGAAGACACCAAAGAAAGGAATTGTGGGAAAATATATGACCCTTGTGATTTAAGCTGTGGAAAGGAAGGAGACCGTTAAAAGGGAAATGAACCAACCAAAAAAGTCTCCAAATTCTTGATTATTCGAAAAAAGAAAACAAGTTTATGTTATGTAATGAATACATTATAGTAATGTAACTAGTATGTTATATGTTTAAGAAATTATATATATAGTAACTTAAGTCATAAAAATGAACGGAGACTTCCTTCCTTCTCACTACCACTCTTAGAGACAGGTTTTCACTATGTAGCCAAGCTGGTCTCACTCTCAATCATTCTTCTGACTCTATTCCTTGATTCCTGAGATTGTTGACATTCAGAGCCACACATGGTTTACATACCCCTTTTCAACCCCTCCATACTATCTTTATAATTAGATTAATTTTCTTACTAATGGACTAAGTTATCTCGTTTTCTGGTTTCATTTTCAGTCGTCCACTAAAACAAACTTCCTAGCTCCATGTTCTGTTCTAAACTTAATTCCTAAACCTGCCAAGATCTTGGGGGCCTGAACTCAGTGTCAGTGGGCATTAAAGAGAAGAGATACAGACGTAAAAATGAGTTATGAGATGAGTATGGAATATCTTGTTCTATTTCTGCTGCTAAGGATTTATATTTATAAAGAGGAGAAGTTTGTTTACATTGTTATAGTGTATATTTATTTTTATGAACAGCAGAAATTGTGGCCTGGAGGCTGAAAAAATCATAAACGAGGTCCCAGTAGATCAGCGTCTGATGCTAGCCTACTCCTCAGGGTATCATCTATGTATCCTTGAATAGTGGAGGGACAGGCAAAGAGGCAAACAAGATCCCCTGGGCTGCATTTATAAGGGCCCTAATCTCAGGGCTGGAGAGATGGCTTAGTGGTTAAGAGAACTGACTGCTCTTCCAGAGGTCCCGAGTTCAATTCCCAGCACCCACGTGGCAGCTCATGAGCAGATGCCCTCTTCTGGTTTTCGGGCATACATACAGACAAAACACCTGTATACGTAACAAATACATCTAAAATAAATCAATAAACAAAGGCCCTAATCTCATTCACAAAGACTTCACCCTCATGACCTCGTCACCTCCCAAAATTCCTATCTCCTAATCCCAACACATTCTGCATTCGATTTCAATATACGAATTTCTTTTCTTATCCCCACCCCCACACACACTCTGTGTGTGTATGTTGCATCCATGTGAGTTTGCAGGTGTATGTACGTGCCTGTGCCTGGGAATGTAGAGGCCAAAGGAAGACATCCAGTGTCTTCTCTCACTCTCCTCTTTACTGCTGTCTTAGTGTTCTGTTGCTACGAAAAAACACCGTGACCCTGGCGACTCTTATGAAGGAAAGAATTTAACTGGGGCTGGTTTAGAGTTCAGAAGTTTAGTCCATTATCGTCATGGAGGGAAGCATGGCGGCATGCAGGCAGACACGGTGCTGGAGAGGAGCGGGGAGTTCAACATCTTGATCTGCAGACAGCAGGAAGAGAGACATTGAGCCTGTCTTGAGCACTTGAAACCTCAAAATCCCACCCCCAGTAACACGCATCCTCCAACAGGGCCACACGCACTTCAACAAAGTCACGTCTCCTAATTGTGCCATTCCCTTCGAGCCTATGGGGGCCAATTACATTCAAACCACCACAATTGCCTTGAGACAAGATCCCTCACTGAACCAGACTCACCATTTTGGCTAGGTTGGCTGACCAGTGAGCTTCAGGCTACGCTTGTCTCTACCCCTTCCTTCCCACAATGCTGGGGTTACGGGCATGCATAGGCATGCCAGATGTTTTTCCGCGGGTTCTGGGGATTCAGTTGGGTCCTCATGTTTGTGCAGAAAGTACCATCACCCACCGAGCCGTCTCCTCAGCCCTTCAATATATGAGTTGTGAAGGCACAATGAGCATTCAGACCACAGCAGACGGCGAGGAGAAAAGCAGTTGACCCTCAGCTTCCATCATGAGTGGGAAGAACCGTAGGTTGACATTACCAGCCATTGAGTCAGGGCATCTATTCTGGGATCCCACGAGAAGGATGTGGCCCAGCTAGCTAGCGAAGATCAGCAGGCAGTTATATGAGCCCGCCACATGATGTCTCAATGGTTAAGAACACTTATTTCTCTTGCGGAGACCCCGGGTTCAGTTCCCAGCACCCACCACAACAGCTCAAAACTGTCCATCACTCCAGTTTCAGGGGTCCAACACCCTCGTTTGGACTCCTAGGACACCAGGCACACGCATGGTATCATGCATACATGCAGGCAAAACACTCTTACACATGAAATAATGTAAATATGTTTTTGATGTTTAATAATATGGTCACACTCCTTTCAAAAGGAAAAAAATTGAGCAGGGCAAAAATTTGGCAATCCGAATGTTCATTGACAAATTGCCCTGTTGAACTCACGGGAGGCAATCGTTTCTGACTGGTTCTTGCACCGAGACCCAACAGGTCTAAAGTCAACTGGCGAAACCACCAATGAAAATGAACTTTGAAATTAGCCAGTTTTCTAAAAATCAATAAAAACCTGGAAACTCACGGTGCTCCTTCAGAAGTGGCCTGCTTTCCCCAGGCCAGTGGAAGAAAGATCTTGTGGCATGATCAGGAAAGGAACTTTGAAATAACCAACCCGCTTTAAAATGTTTTATTACGTATATTTATTCTTTTGTGTGTGTGAGTAAAAAAAAAAAAAAAAAAAAAACCAAGGAAGTATTGTTTTTAATGTCACACTTAAAACTCTTAAGTTTCATGCCTTCTAAATGACGTGCAACATTTGAACCCCAGACGAAAGCGCCGGATGTTGACAGCACCAATATTCCGGCTTAAGCTTTTCGCCCAGCATGCTTGCATGGGAGCTCTGGAGAAAATGTTGACGCCCAGAACAATTACATCGGGGTCTCTTGAGGTGTCGCCCCAGTGTGTATGTCTTCTAAAGCTCCCAGGAGAATCTTCATGCAGCTGTAGCTGAGAACAGCTGGACTGAGCCACAGGTATAAAGGGACAGAGGCTTAAAGTGGCTCCTTTGCTTTTCTACCCTCCCCTCCCCCATTCTCTTACCAGGCAGGCCATATCGCCATCTGCATGCAGAGATAGAGAAGTATCTTAAGATTCACTGGGCTGGCTTCAAATCCCTGCATGAAAATGGCCGTGCCTAGTAGCTGGGACTACAGGCATGTACCGACATGTCAGGTTGGGCCACCCTAACACACTTCCTGCTGACCTCCTGCTCACTATTTACGTATGTATCTGTGTGCCTTCCTGACGAGTTGGATGATTTTCTGCTTTATAACCAGCTCTAAGCACAGTGCCTGCTGTTGAGTATTTGTTTGGTAAATATGTATGAGGGATGGGAACGTGGCTCAGTGATTGCTGAACGTATGTGAAGGCCTGGGTTCAGTCGGACCCCAGGAAGGGAGGGAGGGAGGGAGGGAGGGAGGAAGGAAGGAAGGAAGGAAGGAAGGAAGGAAGGAAGGAAGGAAGGAAGATAGGGTGTGTACATATACATTACAAATACACATACATATATGTCATAAGCCAGTTTCAAAGTATCCCCTGATAGATGGCGAAAACTGAAAGGCTTTCTCCTTCTCATACTGATTACTGCTCCGCTTCTCCCACATCACGTGAGACTTCTGTCCTTCAGTCCTGACACTGGTTCTTCAGCGTTAGCATTAGACCGTAAGTTCTAGACCTCAGTTCCACAAATCGCCCTCACTGTGGAGGCCAGTGATAAACATTCCCCTGGTTACTCCTAAGTTGGCTGCAAAGCCAAACCTCCTCAGGACTGACAAGATGCTGGGGTGTTCCCAGGACCCCAGAAAAGCACTTTACTTTCTGTGGCTGCTTTGTTATAAAAGATCAGCGAATGGAAGAAATTCACAGGGCATGATATCGGAGGGACAGTACATGGAGCTCGGCAATAAATTCAGTCTCTAGCCTTTCTCCTCTCCCAGAGGTGTGATGTAGGAAGTCTGCTGAAGTTCCAGGCTCTTGTATAATATTGGAGGGACCAGCCTTGATATTATACATCCCAGGGGCTCAGGAGAGAAACTGTGAATTGGCGAGGACTATTTTCAGGAAATAGAATCTCAGCACACCGAGCTCTTTAGTCCATTCACTTTCATTCTCCCTTCTGTCTCTAGCTTTACAGTTATATACCCAAACCATCATAATCCTCCCCTCCAGCCAGATCACCAGGCCTGAGTTCCTGCGGGGTCATAGGAACGGCAGGTAAGAGTTTCCTCAGGCAGTGATTGTCAGGCTTCCAGGGTCCAACGTAGGGGTGATAAGAGTCACATAGAGGGGCAGTAATTGTTAATTATCATTTGCAACCCAAAGGGGAAGTGACTAATGAATTAACTAAAGGCTAAATTCGGGTAATATCTAAGAAGAGGGACCTTATGTGCTCCACTATAGTCTTAAACATGATTGGTAGAAAATGTTAAGAATCTATAAGTTGCTAGGTCAATGGGAGAAAATAAAACTGCCTTCTTTTTTTCCTGTGGCTCCTATCTGTCCAAGCTATCTGCCATTTTTCTGCAGGGTGGGGGAAAGTGTGCTCCGTCACTAGGCAACCTGTGTACAGCTAGATGCCTCTGGTGATAGTTAAAGGGAGATCTGGAACTAGCGGAAAGATTTGGGAAAGGAGGTAGTTAAGCTTAATTGGCACATCCACCAGGCCTTCTCAAACAGGTAGTCTGGACACTTAAGTCTGTTCTCAGAGAGTACAGAGGTATTTCTGATAAGGTACTTTCCTCTGTCTGGGGATGGACCTGGCTGGATGCTGCCAATGACGATAATTACAGGGAGGCTTGAACTGGGGTTCTGGCTGTGCATAGCTGTCAGGGCACAAGGTTATCTAACTATTCCTTTAGTAGAGGGGAAATGGCGCCCAATCAATGATGGAAAAGCTACAATAGCACACAAGAAACTCATAGCAGGAAACGGCTGATAATCCAAAACCAAATATCACCACGGCTCCTTGAGCCTCAGCTTGACCTCTGGACGGCCCTTGGCTTCTTCCAAGTATTAGCTTTGTCATCATCAGCTGAAGTCCTACTTTGTATATTTTTGCGGCTGGCAGCACCAGGCTTCTGATCAAAGGTTTTGATCAAAGTCCTGAAAGCTGTCTGGGGCCTCAAATACTAGTTGTCATGGTAACCGACAAAGAAACTCTTACCACTCTAGAGAGTGTATTCTAGAACCTGGGAGCCAAGAACCAAGGAAAAGCCAGCTGGGCAGTGGTGGTGCATGCCTTTAATCCCAGCACTGGGGAGGCAGGAGGATCTCCAGATTCAAGGCCAGCCGGGTCTACAGAGTGAGTTCCAGGGCTACACAGAGAACCCTGTCTTAAACAAACAAACAAACAAAAAAAAACTGACAAAAAACAAATCTTAACTTTTATTATAACACACACACACACACACACATATATGTACACCCACATATGTGGGTATGTAGGCATATATAATACCACTCAGAGAACAAATAATTCTGCCTGATGGAGCAAGGCTATGACTGAAGAACAAAGGTCAATAAAATACACGCCCTTACCCAGGTCATAGGCAGCAGCCTCCTGCCTCCTCCTCCATTTCTACCCCTTCACCTCTGCAATGCGTTGTTCCATCCCAGACAGCCAGCCGGGAAGCAAGGAGAAACCGGTAGCTTCGAATCCTACAGGCCAGTGAGAATAATAGAGATGCAATTTTAGCCGGGTGGCGGTGGTGGTGCACACTTTTCATCCCAGCACTCGGGAGGCAGAGGCAGGTGGATCTCTGTGAATTCGAGGCCAGCCTGGGCTACAGAGTGAGTTCCAGGACAGTCAGAGCTACATAGAGGAAAAAAAAAAAGATGTAATTTTAGCTGCATTTTTTTTTCTTCCTGAGGCAGGGTTTCTCAGTGCAGCTTTGCAACGTTCCAGGAACTCACTCTCTAGCCCAGGCTGGCCTTGAACTCACAGAGATTCACCTGCCTCTGCCTCCCGAGTGCTGGGATTAAAAGGATGCTCTGCCACCACCACCTGGCTTAGCTGCATTTCTTTAGTTACATAGGAAGCCTGTCTAGAAGAAAATATGAACAGCTCCCATCCTCCCACCCTCAGGACCAAGAAGAGTCTTTCCCTGAGGCCCGAGGCCAAGTTCCTGAGCAGGAGGAATGCCTAAGAGCACCTGCACTGTCCAGACCAGTCCCAAGGTAGACTTGATTCCTGAGAATCTAGGACTGACATTTTAACGCTTACTTAAATAGTAACTTTTGGGAAAAGAGAGGAGGAGAGGGGAGACTGAGAAAGTGCGAGATTTCACAAACAACCACAACAACAACCATCACAAAATCCAGAATCAGTGAAGTGCTGGTGGATTTGATAGTTCTTTATTTCCAGAATGTGTACACAAGCCACAAACAATAAGAGGCTGAGGCAGGAGGATAGCCAGTTTGAGATAAGCAAAGGCTACAGGGTGAGACCTGTAGTCTCAAAATTTAAAGAAAAAGAAAAGGTAAAAGGAAAGAAGGGAGGGAGGGAAGGAAGGGAGAGAGGGAGGGAAGGAAGGGAGAGAGGGAGGGAGGGAAGGAGGGAGGGAGGGAGGGAGGGAGGAAGGGAGGGAGGGAGGGAGGGCTCACATACGCTTGGCTGGGGATAAATGACCGGAAATAAATGACAACTTCAAGACCTCATTTAAAGACCATTTAAGTGTATTACAGCTTCTAGGATTAGATATGGAGGAACGGGTGTGTTAAATAACCTTCATTTCTAAAATGACTCAGATGCATGATTGATTTAATAGGTGATAGTCAGTGCTTGACGTCTCCCAGGTTGATTCTAAACATGTGCACACACCGCTGCAGATATCCACCAACTAGATTCAAAGCCACAACACACAAAAGGATGCCAAGGACACATGAAGAGCACAGCACAGCCTGCGCATTCAGGGGCTGTTTTTCTTTCTCTCCATATGTCCATTTGTTTCTTTCATTTAAGGCACGTGCTTAAGCTAGGACATTTAGCACAAAGCCTTGTAAATAAAAGAAACTAGCAATGAAATAAAAGTCTTTACCATTGCTTGAAAGGGGACAAAGATATGAAAACTTTTGTTTTTATTTATTTATTTATTTACTTATTTATTTATTTATTTATTTATTTATTTATTTATTTATTTATTTGAGACAAGGTTTCTTTCTAACAGCCCTGGCTGTTCTGGAACTAGCTCTGTAGACCAGGCTGGCCTGGAACTCACAGAGATCCTCCTGCCTCTGTCTCCCGAATGCTGGGATTAAAAGCATTCACCACCACCACCCAGCTGAAAATTCGTTTTTTTCATAAATATCTAGAAATAAGAATTCTGAGTGTACTTTTCAAACTGAGTAAGTATGATTCTTTAAGACCTTCATTATATATTCTGTATTTTTAATGCCACGGAACTGATGTGAAGATGAGATTTTAAAATTTCTAAATCACAGGAGAAATTCCATTCTCCTGGGTGTGGTAGTGCACACCTTTAATCCCAGCACTCAGGAGGCAGCAGAGGCAGGTGGATCTCTGCCAGTTTAAGACCAACTTGGTGTGAATAGTGAGAGCCAGGATAACCAGGGTTATATGGGGAGACCATCTCTCAAAAGACAAAGAAGGAAAAGAAAAGAAAAAAAAATGTTCTCATTGAGTCAATTATGTCCCTCTAAAACAATTAAAATTAAAGATGTGGATCAATGAAGCCAACCAAGAGACTAGCAGGGGTCATTTTCCTCTTAATAGAACACTACTGTACAAAAAGCATGGGCTGACAATGATTTGTTTCTAACTCCTTAAAGCCCCTCCTACACCACACTCCCCCTCTCTAACACACACACACACACACACACACACACATACATACAAATGAAATCACAAAACAGAGTGTCTTTCTTCTAATAGGATCCCTGGTGTGGTGGGAACATGGCCAGCGTTGTTTCTAGCAGTATGAAGGGTGTCGTGAGACCTGAAGCACCATACTGCATCCCTGGCATTTCTCTGACCTTGCTCCCTTGCAGCTGTCTAAAGCCTTTCCTAAGCCAGGAATGACCATCTCCTAGCTCCATTGCCATCTGCCCTGCCACTCTGCCACCTGTCGCTGTGCCGTGAGCTCCATCAGTATGGATTCCCAAAGGCACTTCCATCAGCATCCTCTCCATGACAGCCTACAGTAACAAGTGAAAGATACCAACACCCATCAGCATCCTCTCCATGACAGCCTACAGTAACAAGTGAAAGATACCAACATCCATCAGCATCCTCTCCATGACAGCCTACAGTAACAAGTGAAAGATACCAACATCCATCAGCATCATCTCCATGACAGCCTACAGTAACAGGTGAAAGATGCCAACATCCATCAGCATCCTCTCCATGACAGCCTACAGTAACAAGTGAAAGATACCAACATCCATCAGCATCATCTCCATGACAACCTACAGTAACAAGTGAAAGATACCAACATCCATCAGCATCATCTCCATGACAACCTACAGTAACAAGTGAAAGATACCAACACCCATTAGTATTCTCTCCATGACAGCCTACAGTAACAGGAGAAAGATACCAACAGAAAGGGACAGAATTCGAACTTTCCACACAAATCTCCAGGGATCGCCGTCACAACACAGACTCCAGGAAGGACTGAAGAATAATAAAACGGCAAACACAGATACTGTTGATTCCAGGGCAGCACCAAGTACCTGGTAAGTATGAGTCTGCCCCTTGATGGCTCCTACCCACGAGAAAAGCAGCTTGGTGTAAAAGGAGATACCTAAGTGTAGAGCCTATTTGAATATCGGATCTTCCATTGACCAACCGTGTGATTCCCAACAGGGTGTATTTTCTTCCTCTGTACTGCATCCACATTTGCCGGGACACATAAAAACATCCCACCCCTCCCCCACTCCCACTGTGATGCCCGGAGCTGAAAAGGAGTGTTTCACCACCTTTCCTGGTCACCTTTTGCGGACTTCATGTCAAGCCACGGCAAATCCATTGCTATGAATTCTTCCCAGGTTCACAAACCAGGGAGCCCTTCACTCCTCCAGCCTTCCCCTAGTTCTTGGTTTTCATCACTGGACTAGCACACCATCTGTTGTAATCAGTCATAACACACATCATGGGTTGCTATTAAGCTCTCAGTGTTGAGTGAAGTGGGCGGGTTCCTCACACTCATGAAATTTACAAGTCAAATTAGAGGAACGGATTACCGATAATAACAACACTACTGATAAACAAGCTGGAGAAAATGCTGCGGGGGAAAGAATCACTCCAGCCCTACTGGAGCGGTCACCATGGAGACCAGAGTTCCAGAAGGGTGTTTGTAAGGAAATGACCCTGAAGGAGTTAAGTAGATAAAGGTTGGGGAGGAGAGGACAAAGTAAGGCATTAGGGAACTAAGAGAAAGCCCGAGGAACCGATTTGTGTAGAGATCATTTTGGACGATTTGGACTCTAGGTTAGAGAAATCACTGAAGGGTTAGAGATAATAAAAGTGGACTTACATTTTAAGCACACACCCCCATCACCACTCCCTCCCCAGGTGCCATGCGTCACCCTGCAAGTGTGGGAACACGACACTGCACAGGTGAAGGAGCTGAAACGGAGCAGAAGGCAGGAAGCTGCTGCCTATGACCTGGGTAACGGCCCGGGGCACTGGGCGCGTGAGCAGAGTGTGCTCAACAGCGCCAAGTTGAGTGCTGTGGTGACAGGCTTGGCAAGATGGATTCAGTCTCTACCTCAGTGCTTCTTGTGTGGAAGACGGTGAAGACTGCGTTCCGGACAGGGATGCATACAATGGAACTGGAGTTCTCTCGGCAGACGAGCAGAAGTTCTTTAAAAAAAAAAAAAAAAAAGAAACCGCTCGGTACTCTGCGGTCTCCTGGGCTGGAGCCTGGCCCTACACAGCCCTTTCAGATAAACCCTGCTCCTTGAACCCCAGTTTTGAGGCTTAGGGATTAAACCTCACTGCTATAGATTTCAGAGTATCTCTTTTGGGATTTTACTTCTTTGAAAAAAGAAATGGGCACCTGCTTAGTTCCACAATTCCAGCCTGTACCTTGGTTCTCTCGTTTGCAACCACAGGTCCAGACAAGAACCTACTGAAAGCTCAAGGATGCCAATGAGGGAAAACTGTGATATCCGCAGGTCCAACCAGGCTAGCATCCCAGCACCTGACCCACCCAGTGGGGGCTCCCAGCATCCCCAGCACCAGATCCAAGACGAGCGCGCGGGGTGGTGGTGGTGGTGGTGGTGGTGGTGGTGGTGGTGGTGGTGGTGGTGGTGGTAGTATCCCAGCCTCCCAGCACCTGATCCACCCGTGGGGTCAAGGAGAGTCAGGGGTTCCCTGCCAAGCACTCCTGCCCTCTCTCTATGAGACTCAACCTCCCTGCCCTGTCCTCATGAGACTCCTACTGGCTCCAATATAAAGACAGGAGCGCTTTTCTTCTAGCTATGATGGGAGAGACACTTTCACTAAAAACCTTCCATTTTCAGCGTCTGGGAAACAGAGAATTATATATTCTCACGGTAATAGACTAATGACTGGTTTGCTGAATTATTTTCACCCTGGTGAAACTATTTTAGTGCTTTTGTTAATGTACAAGGAGGCAAAGGAGAGCGAGGCATTTTCAAGGACACTCCCACCAAATCCTTACTGACGCTCTTTTCTGAGATAGGTGGATTTCTGGGAAGGACAGAACTCTCATGGTTTTCCCGTTAGGTTTCGGGGCACAGAAGGGAAAGGACATCTTGCTAAATCTCCCGAGATCATGAAAGTCAGCTAGAATAAAGAAACAAACAAACAAAAAAATATGGAATTTTACAATAAGTAGTTAACTGACTTTTGCATGAATAAATTCACACGATAGGCTGCATAGTAAAAACAAACAAACAAACAAAACTCCCTGAGCGTTTAATAGTGTATTAGTGAATGATTATTTACACCGATGGTGTCTGCGCGCTCACCAATTCAAGCAAACTTAATAATGAGAAGCCTGAGGAGAAAATAAGACTCCGGCTCAGTTAGAATAATGATTAATTCCCAAATGCAATTAGCACCTCGGAAGGTCTCGACAGGGATGCTCGCCGGGCGCGCGGCAATGACGTCATGCAACTGTTTCTGTCCCGACTACGCTGCATTGATGGCGTTGGGGGGGTAGGGTACAGACTGTCTCTCTTTTAAAATTTACACAACTTGTTTTGTGGAGGTCAGAACATAACTTGTGAGAGTCAGCGCTCTCCCCCTACCTCGCGGGCTCTGAGGGTCCAACTCAGGTTCTCAAGCTTGGCTGCAGGGGCTTTACCCACTGAGCCATCTGACCAGCCCTTCTCGCTGTTTTTGTTGTTGTTATTGTTTATGTGTGTGGGTACATCGCCTGCATGTATGTCTGTGCACCACATGTGTGCCTGGTGCCTGAGGAGGGCAATGGATCCCCTAGAATTGTAGTAACAGTTACAAGCTGCCATGTAGGTGCTGGGAACAACCTGGGTTCTCATGAAGAGCAGCAAGTGCTCTTAGCTGCTTAGCCATCTCTCCAACCCCGTCTCTAGTCTTCTTCTTCTTTTTTAAAGATGACTTTTTAATTTTTTAGATGTATTTCTTTTATTTTATATGCATGAGTATTTTACTGCAACGCATATCTGTGTATCATGTGTACCCTGGAACTAGTGTTATGGGGCGGTAAGAGCCATCATGTGGGTGCAAGGAATCAAACCAGGACCTTCTGCAAGAACAAATGCACTTAACCACTGAGCCATCTCTCCAACATGCCTGCCTCCACCATATATATATATATATATATATATATGTTTTTTTGAGACAGGGTTTCTCTGTGTAGCCCTGGAACTCACTCTGTAGACCAGGCTGACCTTGAACTCACAGAGATTCACCTGCCTCTGCCTCCCAAGTGCTGGGATTAAAGGCGTGTGCCACCACCACCGGTCCCATCTCTATTCTTTTTTTTTTTTTTAAAGATTATTTATTTATTATGTATACAACATGTATGACTGCAGGCCGGAAGAGGGAGCCAGATCTCATTACAGATGGTTGTGAGCCACCATGTGGTTGCTGGGAATTGAACTCGGGACCTCTGGAAGAGCAGTCAGTGCTCTTCACCCCTGAGCCATCTCTCCAGCCCCCCCATCTCTATTCTTAAAGAACAATCTTAGGAGCGCCTTTGGAGCTAGGTTCTATACAATGGTTTCTACTAGAGTCTTAGGGTTTCAGTTGCTGTGAAGAGACACCATGACTACAGCAACTCTTAGAAGAAAAACATTTAATTGAGGTGGCTTAAAGTTCAAAGGTTCACTCAGTTATCATTGTACCATGCTGGCAAATGTGATTCTGGTATGTAGGCTGGTCTGGTCTTGAACTCACAGAAAGCCACCTGCTTCTTCCTCTAGGTTCTGGGATTAAAGGCTTATGTCACCTTGCCCTGCTGAGATTAAAGAACAACAAAACCCATGTTGTCAGACTCTCAAAGCCACAAATTCTGATTTAAAACTTCATTGATTTGAATGGAGCCCTAACCATTTGGAAGGGTGTGTGTGTGTGTGTGTGTGTGTGTGTGTGTGTGTGTGTGTGTGTGTGTGTTGCTCTATTTAAAACTTTCTCAGGTTGTTAAATGTGATGGCACAGATATTCCAGTGCTCAGAAAGCTGAACTGAAGCAGGAGAATGACAAGTGTGAGGCTAGACTGTGCTAAGCAGTGAGTTTGAGACCAGCTGGGATATACATACTGAAACTGTCTTTGAAAAAAAAAAAGATGGGGGTGTCAGAAGGAGGGGGAGAGGAGGAAGAAGGAAGGGTAATGGAACAAAACCAGCATGCTTACCCAGAGGCAGTGGTGCACACCTTTAAACCAGCTAAAACTAGAAATGAATATCTACTTTTTTTGAATTAAAAAATACAGAACGCCTTACGAATTTGCATGTCATCTTTGTGCAGGGGCCATGCCCATCTTCTCTGTATCATTCCAACTTTAGTATATGTGCTGCTGAAGCGAGCCTGTGAATACCTACTCTTAAGAGACAGGCTCTCCCTCTTTAGTACTGGAATTGCAGTCGTGCACCACCACCCAGTTAATCTCTATTTATTTATTTGTTTAAATATTTATTTAGGGACAGGGTCTCACTTTGTTGCTCTGGTTGGCCTAGAAATCACTTTGTTGATCAGGCTAGCCTTGAACTCATATAGATCTGCCTGCCTCTGCCTCCCAAGTTCTGGGATTAAATTTGTATGATACCAAACCTATCATCTATTTCTGGTTTTTTGTTTTTGTTTGTTTGTTTGTTTGTTTTGGTTTTTGGTTTTTTTTCGAGAAAGGGTTTTTCTGTGTAGTTTTGGTGCCTGTCCTAGCTCTCGCTCTGTAGACCAGGCTGACCTCGAACTCACAGAAATTCGCCTGGCTCTGCTTCCCAAGTGCTGGGACTAACAGCGTGTGCCACCATCGCCCGAATTATCTATTTCTGTTTTCAATGAGGTTCCCAACCGGTTAACTTCGAATAAAGATGTTCTGGTATATTCCCGTCTCCCTCTTCCTTTACATTTATAACCTATGTACCCTTTATAGCCTATACAACTGATGAATTTGGAATTCATCAAGTTTTTACCTAAAATCCAAGATCAAGCAACAATGGGATTTTTTTTTCCTCATGTGAAAACATTACCTACCTTTTGATCAGTGGTATGCACATCCGTAGAAGACAGATTCTCTTGATTTAGCTATATCAGTGCAGGAGTTGTGAGAATTGTCACCACCAAATAGGAGTTCCTGTTTTTATTTATGTCTGAAAAAACTCAATGGTGGAGATATTAACGGGAGGAAAATTTTGGTGAAGAACATGCAGTGGTGGGTTTGACGACGTCATCGCCTTGGAACATGAATCAGCACAAAAATCAGCTTGGACCGTGAAGGGCTAGACTTAACTTTACAGGCTCCATCCTAAGGAAAGGGCCACCATCTTAGACTGCCTGCTGTACTCAGTTCCTTCAGGAAGAATCTCAGGAATGTGCCATGACAACTTGAACGGATACAGAGCAGTAAAGTTTAAGAGGATCCAGACACCCCTGCAGTATCCTGTCTGTGGTTTATGGCCCCTGGAGATATCTAGATAATCCTGCTGAGGAGCCCAGATAACCCTGCTCAGCAAGTTGTGGTTCCCCGCCAAAAAGTCTAAACCAATGGTTTCAAAATATGGGTTTGTGCCCAAAGTCTGGACCAATAGTTTCATACCCTTGTCCCATACCCCTTCTACCCAGTCCCACGTTGCCAATTCCCAGCTTGTGATTTTTCCCTATAATAACTCTCTACTTGTGGGCCCGTGGCCGCCGAATCTTCCTCTATCCGCTGCATTGGAGCATAGGTTGGTGGCTCAGGTTCAAATCTGATAACAAAAAGACTCTTGTATGCTTGCATCGGAAACCGGCTCCTTCGTGATCTCTGGGGGTTTCTGAGACATGGGCACAACAGGACACTATGCAGAGAACAAAGAAATGAGCTATTTTCCTTTTCTATATAGGAACTGTCCTCACAGGACCATGATCTTCTTGGGGCTGATACCTGATGGTTGCAGTGTTAAAATGATTATTTCTAAAATAATACAAAATTTGGATTACTTTGTCAAGGACTGTGGTAGATTATATTTGAAGTTGTTTTGTATTGATCTATTATTTGAGATGGACAATTGTACTCATTTTCGGGCTCCAGGCCAATGCTGTGGTAAGCTGACAACCATTCAAATATGATTTGAATATGGTTCCTAAGTGTGACTTCTAGGACTCTAGAAGCAAATGCACTCTGTCACTTGCTACCCTCTCTGGGTTGGAGCAAGAGGTGCTGGCTGGCTCAGGTGGAACTGCTTAATTGGTCACCTAAGATCTGTTTACAAAAGTAGATGTGCAAGACACTTCGCTCACCCAAGTCACCCCACAGAGTGGTTTGACCTTAACTAGCTCACAAATTAAATATCGGTTTTTGCAGACAAACGACTAATCGGCATCTGCCATCAAATGTAGTGGTGCGTGAAGATGACATATTGCGTCTCTGAGACCTTAGGCAACTGTGATTTATTAACTGTCAACTTGACCGAATCTGGAACCACTTGGGAGCTAAGCCTCCAGGCACACCTGTAAGGGATTATTTGGACTCTTGGGGTGTTATGATGAATGTGTTGATCAGGTTAATGGAGGTAGGAAAACCAACCCTCCACCATTCCCTGACTAGGTTAAAGACGCCTTGGTAACTATTCATCATTCATAGCTGGAAGCTACCAGATTAAATAAATTAAAAAAAAACTATAATTAGAGGATATTATGTAGAGATATCAAGAAAATCAAGATAGAAATAGTTAAAAATAAGTGTAGTAGGTACAGAGCTAGCTACCAATTGGGCAATGAGGGAGCAGGAGATTTACAATTGCATTTTAGACTATCCTAAACTGTTTATTTTTTGCATGTGTATATATGTTAATTTTACTATTATATTTTTAACTTTTCAACTCTTTCATAAGTAGTATATCTCAGAGATGCCTGAGGCCTGTAGGGGGAAAACAAGCTATTATTACAGGTGCGTTAGTTAAGGTTGGCTAGCAGCTGTATTCAGTTAACCCCAAAATGTCTAATGGCCCGAGCACTGTAGATATTTATTTTTCATTTTCAGAGCAAGACAGCTCTAGGTGGTGAGATGGGGCTGTAGACGTGGGAGGCGGGAGGGAAGCCCTCTGTTCTACGTCGGCACTTCAGAACCAAGGTCGGTAGACTTTGCCATCTTTAGCTTGT
This sequence comes from Peromyscus eremicus, assembly GCF_949786415.1. Lineage (NCBI taxonomy): Eukaryota > Metazoa > Chordata > Mammalia > Rodentia > Cricetidae > Peromyscus > Peromyscus eremicus. The sequence goes on from NC_081434.1 coordinate 11,877,619, forward strand.
GGTTGGGAAGGTCACCTGAGAATCATCATCCAAAAGACAGGAAAAGAAAGAACACAAGGTACTACCCAGAAGAGGATCATTACAAGGCTCTCTCTCCCACAAGGCTGTGCACTTCTGCCTACAATGGTAACCTCCATCACTTGACTACACTCAGCTACAAGGAAGGCTGGGAAATATGGACCCCTGCATTCTCTATGAAAAAGGGAAGTTCCCAGCGTTGATCTGCAGTTAGCTGTCTGTCACAGATTATCACTGATCCTTCTAGATCCCCAACTTGGGGGACTCACATTAGATCTAATGATACTAGGGCAAGGCCCTCACTCCAAAGACAAGGAGAGAAGATGGGTTTGGGCACGCCTCGGTCTACCTTTCAGTTCATGGAAAGTGTAACATTCCCAAGTCTACTGGCAGTGTCCACCTTGACTGGCCTGCTAGCTGAGTTGTTTTCTGAGGTCACAGGATATGGACAGGACACCCCACAGATACAAGGGGATGAACACCCCAAGGACAAACCTCAGCCAACAGTGGAGTGGAATCTGGCAGGTAAGAGCAGGTTCATCAGGGTTTTATTCATATCAGCCAGAAAACAAAACAAAACAAAACACTAAAAGAACTTCCATGCCTCTCCACAGGTGAATAGCTCAATATATTGTAGGACATTCATAAAATTGGGAGAGTACACAGCAATAATGCAGGAAAATTAAAAAGATTGGTACAAGGAACGTAGACTGCATTGATACTAAGTTGAGTGAACTAAACCAAATTTTAAAAAAATCTATTATATGCCATTTAATTCCACTTTTACAAAGTCCAAGAATGGATGAAACTAATCAGTGATGACCTGGCCTGGTAGCACACACCTATGATCCCAGCACCTGGGAGGTGGAGGTCATCCTTGGCTACCTAGCAAGTTTGAGATGAACCTGGGCTGCACAAAACCCTGTATTCGCCGGGTGGTGGTGGCACACGCCTTTAATCCCAGCACTCGGGAGGCAGAGACAGGCGGATCTCTGTGAGTTCGAGGCCAGCCTGGGCTACCAAGTGAGTCCCAGGAAAGGCGCAAAGCTACACAGAGAAACCCTGTCTCGAAAAACCAAACAAACAAACAAACAAAAAACAAAAACAAAAACAAAAAACCCTGTATTCTTTACAGTCTAGAGGATGATCTGGATAGCCACATTTCCACTTTAAATGAGTGAGTTTATCAAGAATACAGCAAGGTAAAGTGAAAGAATAAATTGCAGATGCTAGACAATCAGACAGACAGCAACGAATCATCAAATTGAGTATTCAAAACATTTATCAGGGGCTGGAGAGATGGCTCAGTGGTCAAGAGCCCTGGCTGCTCTACCAGATGACCCAGGGTTCGAATCCCAGCACCCACGTGGTGACTCACATCCATCTGTAACTCCAGTTCCAGGGGATCTGAGGTATTCTTCTAGCCTCCAAGGACACTGCATGCACATGGTACACAGGCATACAGGCAGGCCAAACACACATACACATGAAATAAAACAATTTGCAGAAATTAACGGAGAAAGCCCCACTGAAGGAGTCAGCTGGAGTTTCTGATAGTCCACAGCAAGGTGGAGGGTCCCCTTGGATAAAGCTTTCAAGTAAAAGAACCGATTGCAATAGGCAGAGATGACATCAGCAAATCAAGTGCTCCCAATGTCCTGCAGAAGTCAAGGCAGCGGGCTGGAGTTCCTGGGTGCTTCTTTCCACAGATGAGAGCTGCATGGATGGCTGAACTCCTGGCGTCTCATTCCCACTGTTAAATCCTGGGAAAACAATAGTAATTTCTGTTGGAAATGGTCCATGTTCTAGTTATTTTTGAGGACGTAATGTTATTGGGGTCTTTGTTAATTTCTTAATTCGATTGTTTGTTTTTGAGCCAAGGTCTCATTAATGCAGCCCTCACTGTCCTGGAGCTCACTGTGTAGATCAGGATGGCCTTGAACTCACAGAGATCTGTCTACCCCTGCCTCTTGAGTTCTGGGATTATAGGTGGGTACCACCATAGCTGGCCAAACATATTTTACTCTTGTACTGTTATTTTCTACTCTCCCTGTCAGAGTGGAGGGGGCCACCCATCCCTAGACAAGGAGCCTTGGAGAATAACTTGAGACAAACATGTTTGGCTCTGAAATTGGGAAGGGGGAAGCCCCACTTCCGGAACCAGATTCTCAGTGAGCTCAAACAGCACGTAACAATTTAGCAGTACAAAGTGTATGTTCCCTGTCTGAAAGAAAAACAAAACCAAACACAACCACAACCAGACCCCAACACTCAGGAGGCAGAGGCAGGTGGATCTTCGTAAGTTTGAGGATAGCCTGATCTACATAGTGAGTTCCAGGACAGCCAGGGCCCATCCCCATGATGTGACCCTGCTAAAACAAAAACAAACCAGCAAAAAACAAAAAACAAACAAACAAACAAACAAAACCCAAAAATCCTAAACAATGGTGCCAGGAATTAGAATAATGACTCATTCCCAGTGTAGTTGGGGTACAGACTGAGAAGAAGCAAAATGAGTCCACACACTGATGGCACAAGCATGTGTATTGCATATGAAATAGGGGGCTACTTAGGGGGCTGGAGAGATGGCTCAGTGGTTAGGAGCACTGCTGCTCTTCTAGTAGACCTGGGTTTGATTCCCAGCACCCATGTGATAAATCACAGTCATCTATAACTCTAGTTCTGGGGGAGTCCTCTTCTGGCCTCCGAGGGCACCAAGCACATATATGATGCACAGACATACATGACACATACACCCCACACATTAAAAAAAATATTTAAAAAAAGAAACCTACCCAGGATTGTGGCTTTTGTTGCATGTATATTGTTCCTCTCTCTATATATTTTTAAATGTTGACATTCGTACTGTCACAAACTGTTTGGAGAATGATGGGCAGTATTCACCACACTCCTCAGGAAGCTGAAAGTAGGAAATGAGGGGGCTCTACAGAGCATTACCCATCATCACCCACTACACCCTGCTAGCCTCTGAGGGAGCAGGGACCGAGATCCCTCTTGGGACATCTGCCTGGAAGGTTAGTAGAGCTGGGGTCCTGGGAGGCTCAGAATTCTGTCAAACACTCCTCCGATAGTTAGTGGACCCTTTGGTGGTGTATAAAAGGAACAATGGAGACTCACGTAGAATTCCTCAGATTTAAAGCTATTGTCTAAAATTCAATTTCATGGGCACGGCACAGAGTTGGGGTTTTTATGGCAGTAATCAATAATGACAATCTAGGGTGCAGTTAACTGTGTGAGCCCAGAGAAGCCCGGACTGGGACAGACAAGGCGGAGGGGGCCCTTCCTCTCTCTTGTCATCATCCCAAAATGGCGTTGAAATTTGTGGACCCTGGGGTCCTCAGTTGGAGGTGAGGCCCAGAGGACCTCTGAAAGCATCTCGTTTATTGAGGAGCCTCAATTTAAACGAAGCACCAGGTGCAGCCTCTCCTACATCAATGTTGTTCAAAGTCTGCCCTAAATAAATTCCTCCCAAATGTGGATGTACGCGAGGGCACCGTGAAACCATTGAACTAGATGGCTCTGTGTATAGAAGAAAAAAAAAAAAAGTTTATTGGGGATCAAGATGCCAAGGTCATCTCTGGGGTGTGTGGCAGGGAGAAGAGCGAAATGTTGGGAGAGTAGGCAGGGTTTGTACGGCAGCACATGGGGTCTTTTAGACGATACAGGCTGTTCAGGTTGACTGGAACTAGACTGCCTGACGCAGTTCACCTTTGGGGCGGATTAAGGGAGGTTCCTGGTGGTTTAAGGGAGGTGCCTGGTAAACAGAAACCCACCTTTAGGCCTCTGTTTACCTGATAACAATCCTTCTGTTTGTCCAGCCAAAGTCCTTCTGTTTAGGAAACTGTCACCATCACTGCCATTACTGCCATTTTGGGGGGACTGCTTTGGAAATAAGGAGTCCTGACACTTACAGACCTGTCTCCTGGTAAACCAGGCATCTCGATTAAGGACCCTGAAACAGGACTATTGCCCCCACACACACACCACACACACAGTGGTTCAGCTGGAATCGTCCAGATTGGACATAACTACTTACTCACCCAGCCACTGCCTAGCTAGGCAGACCCAGTCAGCTAGAGACCGGGATAGGGGGTTTCCAGGCCCATTAAATGTCTATATCATCTCAACAAGGGCCTCTTCAGTGAAGATGGACTTCTTACCAGTGGGGTGTGTGTGTGTGGTGTGTGTGTGTGGTGTGTGTGTGTGTGTGTGTGTGTGTGTGTGTGTGTCTTAGAGAGAGAGTGTGTGTATGTGTGTGAGAGAGTGTGCACGAGAGAGTGTATTGTGAGTGTATTGTGTGTGAGAGAGTGTGTGTATGTAAGTGTGTATATGAGAGTGTGTGTATGTGTGTATCTAAATTTGCCTTTTTATGTTACACGAACAACTCACTAGTGTTAAGTACACTTGCAATGCTCTGCATCAACCTTCATCAGCACTTTTTCATCAGCGCTGAATTCTAGGCCCGTTAGATGCTATCGCCTCCTCTCCCTTCCACTCCCAGAAACCCATAGTAACTACCTTTCCCCTGAAAAATACTTCCTTGGGATACCTTTAGAATGGGAATAATGTGCAGGCCATATGCTACAAAAATGACGGCAACAATGTTTCTGATCCCATATGCTCTTCCAAGCCTTGTCCCTTCTCCATCAACACCAGGTTCCCATAGCTCTCCTCTCCTCCATCCTGGGCAGAACTCTGTGCATGTCTCAGTGAACAGAGTGTGGAAGCGACAGTATAAGACAGATTTGTCATTAAAAGGTAACATGGTCTCTTTGGTGTTCTCTCTTTTTCTGCAAGCGTGCATGAGTGTGTGTGTGTGTGTGTGTGTGTGTGTGTGTGTGTGCACACGTGTGTGCCTTTAGAGCTCAAAGGCCTGGTAAGTCCATCTTGCTATAGATATTTAATGGCCCAGTAAGCCCCTCCCCCATTCTGGTCTCCAGCTGACTGGAGGCATCCAAGTAAGTGGTTGTGTCCAGTTTGAGCAATTCCAGCCCAGCCACTGTCTAACTGCAGCTGCATGAACAATCCTGACCATGAACTACTTTGCTGAGCCCAATAAACCCCAATAGCCATGAGCGCTCCTAATAATGACTCTGACATTTTAAGTCAGGACATTTTAGCTGTTATCCATCCTGAAGACTATTTTGGCCTGATGCCTGTCTCACTTTCCCACAAAGACTTGTAGAAGAAATTTCATTTCATAACGAAAGCACGCGTGACCACCTAGAACAACCACGCTTCAGGCCTTAGTAGAGAATATAAAGCCGATGATGCTCTGTCCTCCACCCTTATTGGATGTCTGGTCCGATGAGGTGATGCTAATAGAGGATTGTTGAAGGGCCTGGGTACTTCCCTCAATTTTTGAGGTGCATTCTTTGATTTCATTCCCATTTAGGAAGTTTCCAACTGAGCAATATTTCCTTGGTGTCTAATAAAATTGCTTCCAGTGAGCTGTGCTATGCAGGTCCTACCAGAGGTTCAGACTACAGCACACAGCTGTAGGAAAGCTCTATAGACTTTGCTGGAGAATAAGTATCCAGGGCTCTGTCTACCCCGTCCCCATAATGTTCCCGGAATAAAACAGCAGACCAAAGCTCTATCTTAAAGCTAATTCCCTATAAAACTTAAGAAACCAGAATCGCTGGGCAGCGGTGGTGAATGCCTTTAAACCCAGCACTCGGGAAGCAGAGCCAGGCAGATCTCTGTGAGTTCCAGGCCAGCCTGGGCCCCAGAGTGAGATCCAGGACAGGCACCAAAACTACACAGAGAAACGTTGTCTCAAAAAACAAACAAACAAACAAACAAACAAAAAGAAGCCAGAATCATTTGTCTTTGTAGTCAAGATCAGCCTGTTGGGTTTTTATTCCTTTCAATCGACAACCCAGTACAGATCTGTAGTTGGGCTCAGATAATTAGCTGCTGTTACTGCTTGTATGTCTCAGTCCATTCCACCCACTTGTGTTGGCTGTGGTGCTGGCTTTATTTATTATTTATATTTTCTATTTGGGTGCCTGTTTTATCACAAGCTTTCTCAGATCCCCATGGAGGAAGACACAATAATTACAAGGCAAGAAGTGGATGAATATATAACTGAATTACTCTTCTGAGACCTCACCAAATTATAGGCCTCCTATAAGCCTGATTTAATGATTCATTTATTTGCTTCCAAACATAGATTAAGCATCTATTATGTCTAGGCAATTTATTATACTTGCAACTGAAATAACATTTGAACCCATTGTCCCTGCCGGTAGCAAAAACAAGAGTGCTTGAGTGCCATCCAAAAGCTTGAGGTCTAGTAGCAACATCTCTGAAGTTCCATAGTTGTCATGGAGCCAAATCTCTTGATCTTTTCATAAATAAGCCAGGGGGGTGGCAGCCATGAGGTGAATCTAGATCTAGATCTATATACACTCTTTAGGTTCCTAGCCAGGAGCTTCTCTACAAGTTTGAATATCTTTAATTCAAACTTTTGAAACATTTGGAAAGTTCCTCCCAGTTATGGAGAAAGAATTGGTAAAGCTTATCCTGTGGAGTTTCTTTGCTGTTTCCACACTGACGGATGCGTGGATCCTCTGCCAGCAGCTGTTCTCAACATACGGGTCGTGACCCCTCTGGAAGTCAATCGCCTCTTTCACAGGGGTCGCCTAAAAAAAACCATCTGCCTATCAGGTATTTACATTTCGATTCATAACAGGACCAAGATTACAGTTATGAGGTAGCAATGAAAATAATTTTATGGTTGGGGGTCAGCACAACCTGAGGAATTGTGTTAAAGGGTCGCAGCATTAGGAAAGTTGAGAACCGCCGCTCTATCTACCAGCTGACACGTGTGCCTCATTGGTTCGTGATGTGGCCGCTAGCTTAACTTCGACACTCGTTTTTTGCTTCCTATTTGGGTCACCTGCAGCCTTCATTTATACCAGCTTTCACAGCTGTCTTTGGCGCATGCCAGACCCTCCGCCCCTGGGGACTCTCAGCTTTTCCTCCTGCCAATCATCATGATAAATGCGACTGCCTCTATTTGTGACAGCATTTTCCGCACTGTTGGTGCTGGCCTTTGCTAGTCTTTGCCAGCAGGGGGCTCCGGATGCTTGTTGCCAGGACCGCCTCCTCCTTCCTGCGATATTTTTATCTTTTTCAGAGTGTTCATTCCTCACAAGTAACATTCCTAAGCAAATGTGATGACTGCTCGCATTACTTTGGAGTCTAGATAACAAAGAAGATGCTTGATTTGCCAATGTAAAATAAAACCCACGTACAAGCATCGCTGGCCCACGACGTCAACACAACCCTGAAGGCAATATGCTAAGCCCTCCATCAACACCATCTACCTTCCTTACCTCAACATCTCATTAAAGAAATATCCACCTTTAAAAACCATCCTGACCAGCTCTCCCAGAACCAAGGGAGGTTTTACAAACAACACACTGCACGTCTTTACCCAAAATACTCCCTTTCACAGAAACTGATTTCTCTATTGTTTCCATATCTTCGAATACCAGTGTTCCTCTCAGGACAGGTTAGAATCTGCAGAAATGATAAGTTTTCATGGAAAGTCTGAAGGAAAGCTGTGGGATGATAAGTTTTTATGGAAAGCCTGCAGGAAAGCTGTGGGAAAGTATGTGGGTTTTTTTTTTTCTAGTAAAAAACATACTTAATTGGGGGAACATATGTAAACAATGTAGTTGTTTTTCTTTTGTAGAAAATAATTTAACGAAGGCAAATTTTGGCGCAGGGTTCATGTCCCCCAAAGTCCAGAGTAAGGACTAGCTTTAAGAGGCTTAGAAACACAGCACTAACCAGATCATGGCACAAAGAACAAGGTTTCATGCTCTCTCCCCACTCCTTGGGCCTCATCCCTAGTTTCTACACCAAGACTTTTGAATTGTCTTAGAATTCTCTTATGATCACAAAATAGCTACAGCAGTTCCAACACAGGTGGATGAAAGCGGTTTCTGAGGAATAGATAAGCTTTTCCAGGAGCCCTAAAAGACGTGCCAAGTCGCATGACCAGCCACAGACACAGCTGGTACCTAGCGAACGAGTTTGGAGTGGAGAGTCGTTGTCAAAGAAAAGACAACGTGAGAAATGGAGTCTGGGAAATGAGGACCGTGTCCACTACATCTTCCCACCCGGACCCGCATTTATCCTGTCTCCCACAACTACCTGCTTTACCTAGCCCCTTGCTTTGTGATATTTCTGTTTTCCACTAAGGGAAACGCTTTCCCTGGGTGTCTTAGTCAGGGTTTCTATTGCTGAGAAGACCATGACCGGGGCAACTCTTAGAAAGGAAAACATTTAATTAGGGGGCTCACTTACAGTTTCAGAGGTTCAGTCCATGATCATCATGGCGGGGAGCATGGTGGTGTGCAGGCAGACATGGTGCTGGCTGCATCTTGATCAGAAGGCAACAGGAAGTCATCTGAGACACTGGGCGGTATCCTGAGCATAGGGAACCTCAATGCTCACTCTCACAGTGACACATTTCCCCCAGCAAGGCCATACCCACCCCAAGTCACACCTCCTACTAGTGCCACTCCCTTTGAGATTATGGGGGCCAGGTACATTCAAACCACTCCATTGGGTTATCTCATCTACTGTCAAAGGTTTCAATGCCATCCATGTGAAGATGCCATCTTCCCAAGAAGAATCTTCAGGCCAGGATGTTAGAGATGTGGCCAATCGTCCACTAGATAACTAGTTTTTTGTTTTTTTGTTTTCTCAAAACAATTATTTTAAGGAATCTTTGTCTTTTAGACAAATGTGCTGAAATTTTCACAGAAGAAATGACAGGGTCTGGAGAGATGACTCAGCAGTTAAGAGCACTTGCTGTCTTTCCAGAGGACATGGGTTCAATTCCCAGCACCCACGTGGTGGCTCACAACTGTTTGTAACTCCAGTTCCAGGGTATTCAATGGCCTCTTCTGGACTTCGAGGACGCCAGGCAGCATGTGGTATGGAGACATGCATGCAAGCAAAGCACCATACACATCACATTTAAAAATAAATTAAATTTTAAAAAAAAAGAAAAAATGTGATGTTTGGGATTTTCTTCAGAGTACTCCCGTGGAGGGAGAAGAAGTAGAGTTTCTATGAAATTAGAGGAAGCTGCTGGGTGGATGCATGCGATTTTTGTACTAACTTATCCACTTTTGTATATACTTAACACTTTTTACAAAAGTGTTTTTTTTTTTTACAAAAAAAACTATTTGAAGCATCTTAAACTAAACCTGTTTGTATAATTAAGATAGAGAATTAAGATGCATGAAGGGAGACTGGACTCGCTGGTTTTGTGTTTCAACTTGACACAAGCTAGAGTCTCCAGAGGAAGGAGCCTCAGTTAAGGAAATGCCTCCATGAGATCCCGCTGTAAGGCATTTTCTCAATTAGTGATCAATAGAGGAGGGCCCAGCCTATGGTGGGTGGTGCCATCCCTGGGCTGGTGGTTCTGGGTTCTATAAGAAAGCAAGCTGAACAAAACAGGGAAAGCAAACCTGTAAGCAACATCCCTCCGTGGCCTCTGCATCAGCTCCTGCCTCCAGGTTCCTGCCCTGTTTGAATTCCTGTTGTGACTTCCTTCAATGATGAACAGCAATATGGAAGTGTAAGCCAAATAAACCCTTTCCTCCCCAACTTGCTTTTTGGTCACGGTGTTTCGTCCGAGCCATAGAAACCCTAACTAAGACACAGACCTAAAATAATAATAGATTTATAGGAGAAAATATATTCCCTTTTTTTTTCTTCAAGACAAGGTCTCTCTGTGAAACAGTCCTGGCTGTCCTGGAACTCACTCTGTAGACCAAACTGGCCTCGAACTCACAAAGATCTGCCTGCCTCTGCCTCCCGAGTGCTGAGATTAAAGGCATGTGCCACCACCGCCCGGCTATATTTTTTTTTTATATAAAACTCTGGGATAATACTCTATGGTGCCAGGGGCCCAAGTTCCTTCTACTTTGGCAGTTCCAGGTACTAGATGATTCATGCTTTAAAAAAAAAAATGTTTTTAGATTGATTTATTTTATGTGTATATGTGTCCTGCCTGCATGTATGTGTATGTACCATGTGCATGCCTGGTGCCCAAGGAAGTCAAAAGAGAGTATTGGATCCTTTGGAACTAGAGTTATAGACAGTTGTGAGCCATCATGTGGGTGCTGGGAACTGAACTTGGGTCCTCTGTAAAAGCAACGAGTTCTCTTAACTCCTAAGAAGATGGTTCACATTTTGACCAGAAAGAAAGAAGGAGAGAGAAATATTACTGCCTTGTAAAAATACAACCCAGGGGCTGGAGAGATGGCTGAGAGGTTAAGAGCATTGGCTGTTCTTCCAGAGGCCCTGAGTTCAATTCCCAGCACCCACATGGTGGCTCACAACGATCTAGAATGAGATCTGGTGCCCTCTTCTGGCCTGGAGGTGTAACTGCAGATGGTATACTGTATACATAATACATAAACCTTTAAAATGCAGAGCATCAGTCTAACTCAGAAGTTAATCACGTATTCTAGCTGCAGGCAAAGCTAGGTTCTTCCCCCACAGCTCCTAGTTATGTTGTTTTTTGTCACCTCACAGGCCTAAAAGCCACGAAACCAACACACCATTGGCTGAAATTCCTGAAAATGTGAGTCCAAATAACACTTTTCCTCTTTACACTGATTTATCTTAGGGATTATGTCATAATCATGGAAAGTAAGCACACTGGTTATTTCTCAATTTTCTTTATAATGTTTACGTATGATTCTTCATGGTCTGGTAGCTTATAATTTGGATGATGGGTCCGCTAATGCCATCCAGTTTTTCTAATTTATAAAGAAGAAGTAAGATATGTTTTTTTTTTCCAGGTGGGTTTCATTATGTTGCCTAGGCTTACCTCAAACTTCTGGGCTCCAACAATCCTCCCCACTCAGTCCTTCCATCCCAGCCTATTGGGTAGCAAGAACTAGGGGCAGGCACCATTATGGAGAGCCAAAGGAGCCTTAAGTGACTGTTAAGATGGATGGAGTCCTGAGTGAATGTATATTGTCCGACATGGGCACAGTCATGTCAAGAACCAATACCTCAGAACCACAGGAGCGGCAAAGCCCCAACCCCATGCCCGGAGCAAGGCTAAGAGGAATGTCAAAGCCTTCCTCTGGTCCAAGCGCAAATGTTGACAGTGCATCCAACAAGTGTTTACTATTGATCGGTGTATTCAGAACATAACAACCCCAGCTTCCTCCTTTCAGATATTTGCAGCCTGAGACTGTTGGCCTGCAGAGACCACCTACCCAGACTAGCCAACACCTCCCCTCTGTGTGTGTGTAGTCAAGCATTGAGGTTCCAGGTTGTTGCAGTAGTAGACGTCACTCCACACATGCACACCTCACCCCAACTTTTCTACACATGTGTCTGAGTGTCTTTTTTTTTTAAGATTTATTTATTAGGCCAGGGGTGGTGGTGCATGCCTTTAATCCCAGCACTCGGGAGGCGGAGGCAGGTGGATCTCTGAGTTTGAGACCAGCCTGGTCTACAAATCAACTTCCAGGACAGCTAGAGCTGTTACACAGTGAAACCTTGTCTCGGAAAAAAAAAAAAGAAATGCAGAGCAGCCTCTGGTCTGTTAAAATCGAGTTCTGTAGAGCAATTATTGCAAAGATGTAGAGATTTCTGCTCTGGTATTAAAGTTCCTGGTTCTCATACCACCTAGAAGGCTTTGTCACACAGACTAATTTCCGTTTAGTTAACTCTTTCTGGCTGTCTCCAGCAAGCTAGATGCGTTCGCGTAACTGACTGAGTCTGAGGCTTCTTTGGAAGCACCTTTAGACCTGCAGGGTACCTGGTAGTCCTGTCTTCTACTGCGCACACGTGCTCTCCATGCAGTTTATCCTGTGCTGTCACTGATTTCCACGTATCATATCCTGTACAGAAACATGTAGTCTAGATGGGTCTTCACCTCTTTGTCTATTTTATACAGCTGTTGCTGATGAGTGAACTCCGAGGCCACGATGACGGTGGTTCTTCTGAATGTCGTCAAAGAGTTAGTGGGGCTTCTGGACCAATGTGCGCTGTGCCTCCTCCAACTCAACGGAATCCTGGTTCATTTGATGGTCACTTACTCTACTCTAGTTGAGCAATTGCTGTGGTTTGTTTTCTTTTGTTTTTCGAGACAAGATTTCTCATGTAGCCCTGGCTGTCCTAGAACTCGCTCTGTAGACCAGGCTGGCCTCCAGCTCACGGAGATCCACCTGCCTCTGCCTCCCGAGTGCTGAGATTAAAGGCAAGGACCACCACCACCTAGCCTTGAGCAATTTTTTGCTCTTTGAGTTTATAAATAAATTCTCCAAAAGAGGCACCATATATTTTAATCACATAGACCATTAACTCTATTACTGGTATGGTAGAGAAGGTCTCTGGGGTAATGACAATATTTCTTTGGATTAGAAAATACAAGCTAAGCCTAGTTTCAAGCATGAAAATGCAACACAATAAAAAACATTACTAATAAAATATTGAAAATATGAATAAGGGGGAAAGATGGAAAATGATATTTCAACTTTGTAAAAACATGCATTGAAAGATATTAGAGGAAATCAGAATAGATCATATATGCATTAGGGTGATGAAGAAAAATTTGTTGCTGTAGGAAAAGTTTATATTATACGCTTGGGTGAAAAAAGGTATCTATTATGATGCCACTTAAAAACATTTTATTATTGGATATTAATTATATAAAATAATGGGTCTAGGGCATTTTCAGGCATGCATAGACGTTGATCACAACAACCTCCACCATCCTCTCTCCTCTCCCCGACATTCCCGTCTTCTTCCTTTAGAGTCCCCTTACTTTCAGGCTTTCCCCCACAGATTACACATTGAGAAAAAACATACACTACTTGCCTTTCTGAGTCTATAGCCCTTTTGGGTGCTTTTCTTTGTTTTTCCGTGAGTTCAGTTTGAGATAAGGTTTCTCTGTGTAGCCCAAGCTAACTACAAGCTTGCTATGTTCCTGTCTGTGGTGGTTTGAAAGAAAATGGCCCTCAAAGGGAATGGCACTATTGAGTGGTGTGACCTTGTTGGAGGAAGTGTGTCACTGTGGAGGTGGGCTTTGAGGTGTCTTTTGCTTAAGCTTCACTCAGTGTCACAGTCTACTTCCTGTTGCCTTCTTATCAAGACATAGCCAGTACCATGTCTGCCTGTGTGTCACCATGCTCCCCGTCATGATGATAATGGACTGAACCTCTGAACTGTAAGCCACAACCTCAATTAAATGTTTTCCTTTATAAGAGTTGCTGTGGTCATGGTGTCTTTTCACAGCAATAGCTTCTTACAGGTGGGGTTTCAGGCATGTGCCACAGTACCTGGCTAGGATACTATTTTGCAAAACATAATGCTTATTTATGCATGATCAATAAAGTGCCTGGAAGGATAGACATGAAGTGTTAGGATTGTAATGATAAGGAGTTTGGTTATAATGCTATCCTTCCTTTTGCTTTCAGCATTTTATACACATTCTCTATAATTCTTGCATATTAATTTTATGGGATATAAAAAGGTGAAAGTTATTTCCAGTGTGTGGGGAGAGGTAAAGAGAAATACTCAAGAAAATACCTCATATGTTAACAGTAGTTATTTCTACACAATGATTTCTATTTTTTTAACGATTTATCTATTTTGGGCTGGAGAGATGGCTCAGAGGTTAAGAGCACTGGCTGTTCTTCCAGAGGTCCCGAGTTCAATTCCCAGCAACCACATGGTGGCTCACAACTATCTACAATGAGAAATCTGGCGCCCTCTTTTGGCCTGCAGGCTGAACACTCACTGTATACATAATAAATAAATAAATCTTAAAAAAAGATGTATTTATGTATGTATATGGATACCTTGTTTGTCTGTACATCTGTCTGCACATCAGAGGAGGTCATCTGATCCCATGAGACTACAGCGATACATGATTGTCAGCCACCATGTGGGTGATGGAAACGGAACTCAGCGCCTCTGAAAGAGCAGCCAGTGCTCTTAATGGCTGAGCCATCTCTCCAGCCCCAGAAATGATTCCTTTTACCTCAAGCTTTTTCAGGCATTAAGACAGTTCTCTGAGAAAAATACCCCACTGGCTTCATTTTCATTTGTGACTTTTGTCTCTTCCGTTCTCTCGAATGTGCTATTGACAGAGCGGCATTGTTTCCATGTTGGCTGGTGTGTGCTTGGTACACCTGGTTTATATCCTTTCCTTCCCCCTTTCGGCTGGTTTGCGAGATCCCTGCATCGGCCCCCAGAGTAACTGTGACCAACAGTGTGTGCCACTGAGGCTTCTGAACCAGTGTGTGCTGTGCCTCCTCCAGCTCAACGGAATCCTGGTTGAGTTAGGCTGGCCTCGAACTCATAGGGATCAGCTTGCCTCCTGAGTGTGCTACTGAGCCCAGGGTTATATTACCCGCTCTATAGACCAGGCTGGGCTCGAACTCAACGAGCTCGGCTTGCTTCCACCTCCTGAATTCTGGGATTAAAAGCCCATAGAAACAAGATGGCCATGAGTCTAGTGATATATGAATTTTACTCTCTAGGCTCTCGTCATTGTGTGCTTCTACCAAAGGCTAGAGCGGGGTCAGGTGACCCTTTCCTGAATCCCCCCCTCCCACCTCTACCATCCCCACCCCCCACAGCTACTGATCACCTGAAGACTATGCCCCTGCAGGCTCCTTGCTCTTGGTGGCTTGTCCTGCAGAGCGTCACTGCCACCCATTTCTTTCTATTAGACCTGACGTACCCTCATAAATGGTTCCTCCCTTAAACTCTCCTCTCACTTCACCCACGGAGCGTGCCATTTGCTTCCTGCCAGGTTTGGCCGACACAACTTGCTAGGGATCTTCAAAGTAATGTCGAGGCTCCACTCGAGGATTATCAGTTCTTCTCTCAAGACATAGTTTGTAATTTGAGTTGATGCTTGCGAAGCATTTGCCTCAGGGGCTGGTATAAATTGCTATGTACTCAATAATTGTCGGCTCTTTTCCATCCCCTTGTCACCAATAAATATCCCACTTGAGGGAGGTATTATTATCTCCGTTTCTTTCTTCCAAACGGGTCAACCGAGGTTAAACAGCTCTCGCTTAAAACGGCACAACCAAGAGATGCAGTGGCTCACGCCTGTCACCTTGGATTGTTGGCTGAGAAAGGATTGCTTCAGCCCAAGTGTTAGAAATCAATCTGGGAAACACAGTGAAACCTGCTTCCAAAAATAAACAAATAAAAACGAAACAGCACCCGCCCTCAGTCAAAGTCCCAGAGTAGGACCTCAACCCAAGGTGTATAACAAATCTTTCCACACCGAATCCCATTGTGTCGAGATGGAATCTTATGTATGTAGTGGCCCAGACCAAAATGTTACAGTAAAAAAAAAAATTGTTCAATAGTAAAGTGAATAAATTATGTCATCATTTCTACATGGTTTTAGTTATATATGTTGAGGGAAATTTTTATAGCATGGTTGCGTCTTAGTTAGGGTTTTATTACTATGAAGAGACATCATGACCATGGCAACTCTTATAAAGGAAAACATTTAATTGGGGCTGGCTTACAGTTCAGAGGTTTAGCCTGTTATCATCATGGTGGGAAGCATGGGAGAGTGCAGGTAGACATAGTGCTGGAGCTAAGAGTCTTACATCTTGATCCACAGGTAATAGGAAGAGAGAGAGCCACTGAGCCTGGCTTGAGCTTGGAAACCTCAAAGCCCACTTCCAGTGACATACTTTCTCCAAGGCCACACATCCTAATCCTTTCAAATAATGCTACTACTCTCTGTGAGCCTATGGGGTCATTTTCATTCAAACCATCACAGACTGAGTCTCTCATTAATTTCTCCAAAGTGTTGGTTGATGTTGAAGAGATGTCTACCTAGGCTAATAGTATTATATTTTGCCTCCAGATGTCATCACTGTTCTCTGATGTTTCCTCACTATTCTCCCATCTCTCCCAGATAGCCCTGACCATGTCCAGTCCACTTTTCCCTCCCCCCCCCCCCCCCCCCCGCTCTCTGGACTCTCCCAGTTGCTTCTGGATAGTTTCTATTTCTTATCTACAAAACCTTCCCCCCTTAATCATGGAGCAGCCATTTCAGTGGTTTCTTTACTGCAACCCTTACACACAACAATTAAACTAGTTGGCTACAGAATAGTGTGGATTACCGCTCCATATATTTTAAACTTTGTTTCTCCTCCACACATTCCCAGTGCCTAGGCTAGCTGAACACATTTAGGTCACACTACGTCCCTGCGGTAGATAGTGTTCCTCTGAGTTAAAAAGTCTCCATCAGATCAACTGTGCCTGCTTGTAAGAGTCTATGAGGAGGCTGGGTTGGTGGTGGTGTATGCCTTTAATCCAGCCCTTGAGAGGCAGAGGCAGACAGATCTCTGTGAGGTTAAGGGCAGCCTGGTCTACAGAGCAAGTTCCAGGATAGTCAAGGCTGTAGAGAAACCTTGTTTTAATTACCCCCACCAAGAGAGAGAAAGAGACAGAGACAGAGACAGAGAGAGGGGGACTATCAGGAATGACCTTTGAACTGTTTACATACCCTCAGATAAGGGTAGAGAGCTGGCCATTGGACTCTGCCCTAGGGGCTCAGGAGGTGCTAGAGTATATAGGCTCTCAGAGGTTAATTGAAGGGAGCTAGCACCATCTCGGGAGCTATGGGGAACTGACCATCCTTGCTGGGGAAGGCCTTTCTACTGTCTCTACTTTAGGGTCACCCACACTTCTGTCAGTAACCCTTCACTCGGTAAATAAACCCAATAAATTCATTGGTTCCCCAGGTTGACCTTTGGTGACATTGTACTTTGGTTTGTTATTGGGACCTTGTGAAGAAAGGTGAATGTTATCTACATCTCCCTGGGGATGAAATTCTAAGAGACACAGGAGCCATCTGAGTCAGCACACCAGCAGTGTGCTGGTTCCTATGACAGATGGGAAAGGGAAGTGGAAACAAATTGTGGGAAATACCAATGAAAATGAATGAGTTTGAATCAATCACTTCCTTAGCTTCCTAGTAACCCTTGCTATAGCGACAGATGGGTGAAGTTCCTCAATATTGAACTTTAAGGTGATTCTTTCACACAGGCACACAATTGTATGCAATGGGCACAGTAAAGAAATTGCTGTCGTAAATTCTCCATGATATGGTTAAGGGGTTTACTGAGAGAGAGAGAGAGAGAGAGAGAGAGAGAGAGAGAGAGAGAGAGAGAGAGGAAGAGAGAGAGAGGAAGAGAGAGAACAGTCAGAGAATAGCCAGAGGCATCTGGAAGAGACTAGACATCGGAGATTCTGTGGCCAGGCCTAGAGAATCAGCACAATGGGAAAGAAGAGTGGAGATGTCAAGATAGCAAGAGACAGAGAAGAGAGCATAGTGAGAGATAGTAGACAGCAGGAAGTAGAGTAAGTCAGAGTATCTAGCGGGCCGCAAGGATAGATTAGAGAGATTCAGCTGTATAGTAAAGCTATCCCTAGAAAAAAGCCTTGAATTTTCTAGGTATAGCTTTAATATACAGCTGAATCTCTATAATATATTTTCTAGGTATAGCTTTAATATACAGCTGAATCTCTATAATATATTTTCTAGGTATAGCTTTAATATACAGCTGAATCTCTATAATATATTTTCTAGGTATAGATTTAATATACAGCTGAATCTCTATAATATATTTTCTAGGTATAGATTTAATATACAGCTGAATCTCTATAATATATTTTCTAGGTATAGATTTAATATACAGCTGAATCTCTATAATATATTTTCTAGGTATAGATTTAATATACAGCTGAATCTCTATATTTTTGTAGGTATAGTTTTAATGTACAGCTACTCTCTATAATATATTCTTGCAGCCCGCTAGAAGAGTAAGTGATGGAAAAAGGATAAGAGACAGAATAGCGAGAATAGCCAGGTGTAATAAGGAGGAGGAGGCCGGATGGTGGTGGCACACTTCTTGAATCCCAACCCTTGGGAGGCAGAGGCAGGTGGATCTCTGTGAGTTCAAGCTCAGCCTAGTCTACAAAGCAAGTTCTAGGATAGCCAGGGCTATATAGAAAAAACTGTCTCAAAAAACCAACCAAGGGGTTGGGGATTTAGCTCAGTGGTAGAGCACTTGCCTAGCAAGCGCAAGGCCCTGGGTTTGGTCCTCAGCTCTGAAGAAAAAAAAGACAAACCAACCAACCAACAAATGAATAAAATAAACCAAAAACAAGACAGCAGTCATGCAACAACATGACAGTGGTCCTGAAGGGAAAGATCCTCTGTAAACAGAAGTTTCTTGTCCTGTCCACCCAGTCCCACACAGCCAACACAGAGGCTAAATATTACTTGTAAATGCTCGGCCAATAGCTCAGGCTTGTTACTGGCTAACTCTTACACTTAAATTAACTCATACTTCTATTTATGCTTTGCCACATGACAGTTCTTTTATTAGCATGGCACATTCATCTCTTGCTCCCTCTGTGCCTGGCTGGCAATTCCTGACTCTGCCCTTCTCCTTTCCATTGTACTTAGTTTAGTTGCCCTGCCTATACTTCCTGCCTGGCTACTGACCAATCAGCGTTTTATTAAACCAATTCAAGTGACAAATCTTTATAGTGTACAAGAGGATTATTCCACAGCAAGCCTCCAATTCCCTTCAGTTGCAAGAAATAAAGGGGAGTTTATTGCTGCTACAGATTTGGAGGAAGTTACCACATCATGTGACCTAGTCTAGGTGCCAGAAGTCACAAGACAGGAAGGCACTAGCTAAAAAATAAAGTTATAATTTGCCAGGCAGTAGTAGCACACAACTTTAATCCCACCACTGGGAGGCAGAGGCAGGCAGGTCTTTGAGTTGGAAGCTATCCTGGTCTACAGAGCAAGTTCCAAGACAGCCGGGGCTACATAGAGAAATCCTGTCTCAAAAAAATAAAATACAGTTATAATTCAAGGTTGTCTTCCATCTGGAAGTTTTGGAACCATTTTACTTTAGTTTCAGGGGTTGTCACTGTTTGACCAAAATGGAAAAGCATTACAAAATGGTGTGACCACGGCTGGCAGGAAATTAGCCTAAGGAACTTCTCCTAAGAGTAGCTGGGCGGTGGTGGCACATACCTTTAATCCCAGCTCTCAAGGAGGCAGAGTCAGGTGGATCCCTGTGAGACTGAGGCCAGCCTGGTCTACAGAGTGAATTCTAGGACAGCCAGGGTTACAGAGAAATCCTGTCTTGGAAAAAAAAAATCAGAAGAGTGTAAAGTAACAACAACAACAACAAGAAATTATTCCAAAGAAAGAAACATCTGGAATTATGAAAGACGCATGAGCTGATGAAAAGCAGAGAGAAACAGAAAGATAACATGAAGAGAAGTAGTAGGATACGCTCTGCTCTAGGAAGGGAGGGGAAGCCAAGGACCCAAATGCAAGGTGACCCAGGCATCTCTGGTAAGGAGACTGGCATTTTTAGCCACAGGACAAATCCATAAGTCTTAAATCTTGGGAGGTGATTTGCGTCATACTGGCTTCTCCTGTGTGGCCAGTCAGCACTGGAGTGAAAATCCATTTGCACCTCTCTTTGTTCTGGAGCACTATAATGAGATGCTATAAGGGATGGCGTTCTCGTTTGTTAGGGTTCTGGAGAAGTCCCACAAAAGACCACCATCCACATATACAATCAGCAAGAGCCGCACATCTGACACAAAGGCAAAGTGGTGCCCCCCCCCCCCCCCCCCCCCCCCCCCCCCCCCCCCCGCCCCAGAGAGGCAGAGAGGACCACAGGCTCCTTTTAAGCAGAGCCAAGGGGAGTTCCAAGGGCGGTTAGGTCATGTTACCTATGATTGGCTTAAGCGAGTGGCAATTATGTTAGTACATTCCTAATTGGGCAGGGCTAGAAAGGGCTGCTTAATGCTATAGCTTTTCAATTTAGGGGCAGGCCTGGACAAGTCCCAGGCTTTGTCCTTATTTGGTTATTACCTTGAGCTACTGTGGGTCTTGTGGGGGGCTAGCTCAGACCTAGTATACCTTGAGCTTCTGTCAGGGGAGTTAAGATTGATTGTCCTTTGTGGCTTCCTCAGAAATGGCCTGCTCAGTTTTAAGAAGCAGGAACTGAGTCCTAATTCTTAACTGAGTTATTTGGAGCCTGCCATGATATTTGCCTGGTCTTCTCACTATTGTTTGAGACTGAGCTGTTCTGGAGACTAAGAACAATTGTGGCTTTGAGAATCTGGGGGTGAAAACCCAGCTGAACCATAGGCCATGATTGTAAATAGGTATGTACTAAATGTTGGTGCAGCCAAATTCATAAAATGGTCACTGCTGGATATAAAAGGACAGACAGGTCCAGATACAATGGTAGTGGGGGACTTCAATACCTCATCGGTAGAGCTAGATCATGGAGTTAAAAATTAATACCCGCCGGGCGGTGGTGGCGCACGCCTTTAATCCCAGCACTCGGGAGGCAGAGCCAGGTGGATCTCTGTGAGTTCGAGGCCAGCCTGGACTACCAAGTGAGTCCCAGGAAAGGCGCAAAGCTACACAGAGAAACCCTGTCTCGAAAAAACAAAAAAAAAAAACAAAAAAACAACAACAACAACAACAAAAAAATTAATACCCATCAGTTAAACCTTACCACAGACCAAAGGGATTTAACAGACAGAATAGTCTACCCAACAGCTATTGATCACAAATTCTTCTCAGCACCTCGTGGAACTTTCTAAAAAATAGATGACATTTTAGGGTATAAATCAAGTTTTAACAAATACAAAAGAATCAAGATAATGTCTTTTTCAATTTTTTTTTGTTCTTGTTTTTGTTTTTTGAGACATGTTCTCACTCGATGGCCCTGGTGGCCTGAAACTCCCAGAGAGCTGCCTGTCTCTGCCTCCTGAGTCTTGGGATTAGAGACATGTGGAATTTTTTTTTATATCTTCTAGACCATAATGGAATGAAAATAGAAGTAAGTAGCAAGAGAAATAACAGAAATCATACAACACATGAACATTGAATAATATACCCTTGATACCAAAAAATTTTCTTTCTTTTTCTCTTCTTTCCTCCTTTTAATCAGTTAGTTAGCTAGCTAGTTAGTTAGTTAGTTAGTTAGTTAATATTTTGGAGACAGAGTCTCTCTGTGCAGCACTGGCTGTCCTGGAACTCACTGAGATCTGTCCACCTCTGACTCCCAAATGCTGGGATTAGAGGTGTGCGACATCATGCCCAGCAACAGTAAATCATTTCTAAGAAGAATTTATACCTGTGAGTGCTTTCTCAAAAAAGATCAAAGAGAACTCAGTTAAATAATTTAATGTCGCACCCACGGTCCTAGTCAACAAGAACAAAGGCAAACTCAAAGTTGGTAAAAAGAGAATTCAGTACGCTGGTACATGCCTTTAATCCCAGAATTTGGAAGGCAGAGACAGTCAGATCTCTATGCGTTCAAGACCAGCTTGGTCTACATAGCACGTTCTAGGACAGTCAGGGCTACACAGAGAGACCCTGTCTCCAATTTAAAAAAAAAAAAAAAGGTAGAAAGAAATAATAACTCTCAGGGACAAATCAGTGGGCTAGACTAAAAGGGTAAAAAACCATCATGAAACAAATAAACAAAAGGTACTTTGAGGAAATGGAGAAATTACTGAGGAGATCATATATTTGTTGCATTAGAGAGAGGATTGGAATTCAGATCCCCAGCACCTACATAAAGGCAGGGCAGGGCAGTGAGAAGGCCTTCATGTTATACAGCACCTGGGAGAATGAAACATGAGATTCCAGAGCCAGCTGGTTAGCTAGCTAGCTGAATCCAAAAGCCCCAGGTTCACCAAGTCACCTAGCCTCGGTAAATAAAATTGAAAGCAATGAGAAAGACTTGAAACACCCACCTGTGTCCTCCACATGCTCCTGCACCTGTGTGTGCATGCAACTGTATGCATGCGCACACACACACACACACACACACACACACACACACACAAATGCACAATTAGTTGATATTTTGAAATATTAAAGTTGACAAACCCTTAATCAAACTAACTAAAATAAAGAGAATATTCAAATTGATAAAAATTAAAGGTAAAAAGGAGACACTACCACAGGCATGAAATCCAGAGGATTATTAGGGCTCATTTTGAACTTCTGTTCATTAAGTTGTCAAATCTAAAATATTTTTTGCTATGGGGCGGTCCTTCTGCACGCTGTGAATATGTATTTCTCTCATTGGTTGATAATACAGTTGTTTTGGCCTATGGCAAGACAGGATAAGGTTAGGCAGAAGAATCAAACTAGAACTCAGAGGAAAAAGGGCGGGGTCGGGACAGATGCCAGGAGCCGCCCAAAAAGCAGGATGCTGGAGGACCGGTAAGCCATGGACCACCTGGCAATCAATAAATAGGAATGGGTTAACTTAAATGTAAAAGCTAGCTACTAATAAGCCTGAGCCATCGGCCAAACGTTTATAATTAACATAAGCCTCTGTGTGGTAATTTGAGAAGCAGCTGCCGGGTATTTGGGAGTTGCTGGTGGGACAGAAATTTCTAATTACAAATTTTACATGTTATCTCATCAAAATTAAAGTAAGGATTGCAGGGTGTGATGGCATACACCTTTAATCCCAGGACTCAGGAAGCAAAGGCAGTTCCAGGATAGCCAGGGCTGTGACACAGAGAAACCCTGTCTAGAAAAACCGAAACCAAAACCAAAACCGAAACCAAAACCAAAACCAAAACCAAAATAAAACAAAGTGAGATTATAAACAAACAGGAGACTAAAGCATTAACTTCCCAACAAAGAGAAGCATAGAATCAGGTGGATTCATTACTGAATTTTACCAGAATTGTAAAGAATCACTAACATCAGTGTACCTCAAAGGGTCTTATATTTTCATAAAGGGAAGAAACACTTCCAAACACAGTCTATGAAGCCAACATTACTTTGACACCAAAGAATGGGGAATGATACATCAACAGCAAAAAAGAAAAGAAAACCAGGTTCAGTTTCCCAGATAAATATAGGTATAAAAATTCTTGGTATAATACTTTCAAATTGAATTCAACAGCATATTGAAAGGATCACAAACCATAATCAAGTTGGTTTCCCTCCAAGGATGCAAGTGTTGTACCCCTTTCACAAACCCCCAGAGACCACCAAGGAGCAGGTTTCCGATGCAAGCACATAGGGGTCCTTTTATTCAGGTTCAACCTGGGCCACCACACAGCAGATGGAAGGAAATGTGGCAGCGGCCACGAGCCCAGGTGTAGAGAGTTTTTAATAGGGAAAAACCGCAAGCTGGAATTACATGCTTGGGATTGGGCAGAAAGGATATGAGGTAAGGTGATTTTTTTTGAAACTATTGGTCTAGACTTTCAATGCGAAGCCACATTTGAAACTATTGGATTGTACTTTTGTCAGGAAACTACAACCTGCTGAACAGGATTATCTGGACAGCTCAGCAGGATTATCTAGATAGCTTCAAGGGCCATAAACCATAGACAGAGTGCCTACAGGAACATACTGCCCTGTATCTGTTCAAACTGTCATGTCTTAGTTAGGGTTTCTATTGTGATAAAACACAATGACCCAAAAGCAAATTGAGGGGGAAAAAGTATTTGGTTTATACTTACATATCACAGTTCATCAATGAAGAAAGTCAGGACAGGAACTCCAACAGGGCAGGAGCCCAGAGGCAGGAGCTGATGCAGAGGCCATGGAGGGGTGCTGCCTACTGGTTTGCTTCCATAGCTTGCTCAGCCTTCTTTCTTATAGAACCCAGGACTGCCTGTCTGGGGATGGAAGCACTCACAATGGGTAGATTACTCTCCTAGTAATCACTAATTAAGAAAATGCCTTCTAGCCAGATCTTATGGAGGCATTTTCTCAGTTAAGTTTCTATCCTTTCAGATAATTCTAGTTGGTGTATCAAGCTGACATAAGACTAGCCAGGACTACCACCTTCTTCATGATGCTGTTTTGTTCTTCAGACACAGTGTTTAACAAGGGCTTAGGAGGGGCACCCTCATTCTGTTGTTTCTGCTGCCTCAACTGCTAGATGATTTGCAAGATCTCTGTGGAGTGGTGACCTCAGACGTAGAAACAGATCTACACAACCCTCCCTGCGAGGAGCCCACTCTTACTTGCATGCCATTTTTCAGGGCTCAGCGAAGGACACTATCATACCGGATCAAGCTCTGGTTTCCTTGTAGACAGATTTCAGGCAATCAGGTTCCTGAACAATGCAGACCTCCCGAAGCTGGAATATGGGATAAAGTGGCGCTCCAACAGCCATCTTTAGCCATCTGATTCTGACAAAGGCCCCCAAAACCATGCAATGGAGAAAGGACAGTAAAAGGTCAACAGATAATCCTGGGAAAAAATGAATGTCCACCCACAGAAGAAGAAAATTAGATGCTGATTGATATGGAAATACAGAATATAGATAGGATAAAAGGATGGATTGTTGAACCTACTTTTAAAGAGCAACTTGTTTAAAATGTTTTACATTGGTATAGATTTTAGTTTATTGATACAAATTTAAAGTTAATTTTGTTATACTTCATATATTTCTACTCTCATTTAAGGTATTATGTTTATGTAACTCATTTAAATTGTAATGGATAATTAAGAAATACACACAGTGGAGACCCTGGCAGCAAAAGTAGCTACCACAGTTAGTTAATCTTTCATTCTATTGGGCATGATAAATTTAATTTAATAGTTATATACATTTTGATTGGCTTTGAAAATTATAAATTTATAAACTCAATTTCCATTTGCTTTTGGTATACCATCTTACAAGGACTCCAATTTGCAGTAAGGCTTGTTAAGGAAGGGAATGGCTCAGTTGCCTTTAGCCTACTGGCTATGGGTGGGTTAGGACTTCTGTTGGTCTTTTCTGTGTCGAACACACAGATTGCAAGCCCAGCGCCACTTTGAGATGTTTGGCAACAGTTAACTCTGCAGCTCACACAAGATTGAGCCTGTATGATAATGAGTATTCAAAGACGGGTAATGCCTGGGGGGCGCTCACCAACCTAAGACAGAGTGCCTGTGTGGCTTGGATAGGCGTCTCCATGGCGGGTAAGGTGACCTGCTGATGTCCCATGAAACCTAAGTCAGAAGCTCATTTATTAGTAAAAGGGGGACCTGTAGGGCCCTGGCCCCCGTTTTGGGTAACTGTTGCCTTGCTTGCTGACCTTGACCTTGATATCCTCCCTATGCTAATTCCCTCCTGGGTTTCAACCTCCTGAATGCTTAAAGAAAGTTCCTTGTCCGTGTATCCTACATAATGGGTGTTAACAGCTTAGATGCAAGATTTTAAAACATTGATAGCAAACTTCTGTCCTCCAGGGTTCTCCCATCGTGCTGTAAGCCTGTATTTAAGACCTCCTCCCAGCTAGGCGGTGGTGGTGCACGCCTTTAATCCCAGCACTGGGAGGCAGAGGCAGGTGGATCTCTGTGAGTTCGAGTCTAGCCTGGGCTACAGAGTGAGTTCCAGGAAAGGCGCAAAGCTACACAGCGAAACCCTGTCTCGAAAACACCAAAAATAAATAAATAAATAAATAAATAAATAAATAAATAAATAAATAAAT
Source organism: Peromyscus eremicus (assembly GCF_949786415.1). Classification (NCBI taxonomy): domain Eukaryota; kingdom Metazoa; phylum Chordata; class Mammalia; order Rodentia; family Cricetidae; genus Peromyscus; species Peromyscus eremicus. The sequence goes on from NC_081434.1 coordinate 11,903,212, forward strand.
AAATAAGTGAAAAAAAAGAAAAAAAAGAAATACAGATTAATAGTTAGTCTTCTATGATAATCAAACTTATAGTCATGTTAACTTTTTTAGGTATACATAGATATATTTCATTAAGGTAGGTAATTTTCAAACACTTTAAAGACCTACAGAATATGGCATTTAAAATGTTTTAAAAACTTAGACATTCCTAGACAATGAGACACGTCTGCTCCTGGTAGCACCAATTTACTTCAGAGAGAAAAGTGGACATTGAAGACACTCTATATGGAGTTTATCTTCTTCTTGGCAAAATAGCCATTTGGGCAAGAAACTGTTCTTGCCTGGACTGCTTCACAAAATGTTGTATTAACTGGACATGCAGGACCCACAGGAAGGTGACCACTAAACTTTACAAGGCAATGTGGTCCTTCAGGTTCCTGCTTTGCAGAAGAAACTCTCAGACATTCTACAGGACTCAGGAAGAAGCAACTGAGAGACTCTAGGCCTGTTGGCTGAAGAATGGATGCCCCATGTTGCAGAAGAACATTGGGTAACTGTCCAGATAGCCAGCTGTCTCTGTCATTCTATATTTTTAGAAGTTGCTTACAATGTTCTTCCTGTTTACTTAGGTATTATTATATCCTTCTGGGGTCTTTGATGTAGTTGAAGACTAGATAGTTATAATTTTCCTTAGTTATGATAAAAGATGAGTTAGATATGAAACCTTAGACTCACAATTATAGGATAGATAGGATATCTTCTTTAATTTTGCCAAATACAAATAGACTAGATATTATAAATAGACTAGATAGTGTAACTGTAATTCTTGCTTGATAACTGTTTTGTTATATGTAATTGTACTATGTGAAAGTTAAAACCTTCCTTTTGAAAAAAAAAGAAAAGGAGAAGTGCTGTGGATGATTGATTGATAAATAAAGCTGATTGGCCAGTAGCCAGGCAGGAAGTATAGGTGGGACAAGGAGAGAGGAGAATTCTGGGAAGTGGAAGGCTGAGGCAGAGAGACGCTGCCAGCCGCCATGATGAGAAGCAGATGTTAAGATACTGGTAAGCCACGAGCTACATGACAACTTATAGATTAATAGAAATGGGTTACGATATAAGAACAGTTAGCAAGAAGCCTGCCACGGCCATACAATTTATAAGCAATATAAGTCTCTATGTGTTTACTTGGTTGGGTCTGAGTGGCTGCAGGACTGATGGGTGAGAGAGATTTGTCCTGACTGTGGGACAGAAAAACTCTAGCTATAGCTGATCTTTTCCCTCATACAAACGCCAGTTCAAAACAGATGAAAGGTCTTCATGGATGATCTGAAACTACAAAAGTACTAGAGGAAAGCATTTCAATATCCAGGGTTTGCAAAGATTGTCTGAAAAGGACTCTAGTAGTCTTCAGAATAAAAGCGAAAATGACCAAATGGGTTTGCATAAAATAAAAAGGCTTTTGTGCAGTAAATGAAACAACAGAGTCGAGAGAGCCTACAGAATGGGAGAAGAACCTTCCTAGTTCTTCACCTTACTGGGAGTTAATATATAGAGTATATAAAAAAAATTCTGGATTGGGGATTTAGCTCAGTGGTAGAGTGCTTGCCTAGCAAGCTCAAGGCCCTGGGTTCAGTCCTCAGTTCTGAAAAAAAAGAATTCATGAAATTAAAGTGTCAGGATCCACCATGTAGCACAGGCCAGTTGAAGAAAGAAGGCACTCCAAGATGAAATTTTAAGGCCTATGTGGCAGCAGAAAGGTCCAGCCTCTTCTGATGGACTGAACCCCAAACAGCCATACAATTATTGAAAGTTACACAAAGTATTCCCTCATACCAAGGTCCATAATCTAATTTACATATCTTACTGAAGGAGAGCATCACATACCCCCATGACTCTAGTCCTTTATTATGTACCATTTGCAATCCACAATAATGCAGGAGCCTCAGGTGTGAGGCGTCTTGTGACCAAAGTCATAAAATGGCTGCAATGCCCCTTCAGCAAAACAATCCCTGTTTTCCACAAGGTTAAAGTACTTCTGAAAAACAGCTGTTCGTTCTAATGTCTACCCCGATAAAGTGACTCTGCTGAATTCCTACATTAAAGGATATACAAGCAGCCAATAAATATATGAAAAAAAAAAAAGTTCAACATCTGTAGCCACTAGGAAATTGCAGATCAAAATTACATTTTGGGAGATTGGCAAGATAGCTTAGTAGATAAAGACAGTTGCCAGGAAGACTAACAGACTGAGTTCAGTCCCTGGAATCCATATGGTGAAGTGAGTGAACCAGCTCCTCGGGTACTTGCCCCTGCCCACCCCTCCAGCATTCTCCTCCCTCCCCCAGATAATTAAACGTCACTGTAAAAACTGACATTGGAATTGTATCTCACACCAGTCAGAATGGCTGTCATGAAGAATTTTAATAACAGAGAGAGATATAGAGAGATAGAGAGATAGAGAGAGAGAGAGAGAGAAGAAAGGCAGAGTCAGGAGTTGCCAGATAGATGCAGAGGGAGCAGGAGATGAATGTGCCATGCTAATAAAGGTAACGCTATGTGGCAGAGTGTAAATAAGGAATATGGGTTAACTTAAAATGTAAGAGCTAGTTACTAATAAGCCTGAGCTATTGGCTGAGCATTTATAATTAATATGATTAATTATATTATGCCTCTGTGTGGTAATTTGGGAAGTGGCTGCTGGGTATTTGGGAGTTGCTGGCGGGACAGAAACTTCTGTTTACAGATCTGCCTGCCTTTACTTCTTAGAGTGCTGGGATTAAAGCTACCACCTGCCAGCTCTGTAAATCATTCTAATAACTCCCCTTTCTATATACATAAAAAAGCATTCTCTAAGTTCTGTTACTCTAGAGAACCCTAATACCCTTTCCTAAGTGGCTTTTCATCAGTGTTTTATTACAGCAAAAGAAAAGGTAACTGGAACAGCCCTGTAAAAACCTGAATTGGACTTCTGACCTCCAGAACTGGAGGATAATGAATCTGTTGTTTTAGGCCCCTAACATTGTTACTAAGTTGTTACAGTAGCAATTAGAAACCGGCTCAGGGAGGTGAAAAGGCAGTTTCCGTGCAACATGTAACTTATTGTTGAATTTCTCCTAAAGACATTGGGATTTCTGTTCTATGTAGATTTGATTCGAAAAGATTTTAGAACTTCCATCAAGAAATTATGATGAGAGCTGGGCATGGTGGCACATGCCTTTAATCCCAGCACTTGGGAGTCAGAATCAGGCAGATCTCTGAGTTCGAGGCCAGCCTGGTCTACAGGGGGGAGTTCCAGGACAGCCAGGGCTACACAGAGAAACCTTGTCTCAAAAAAACAAAAAATAGACAACAAACAAACAAAAATTGAGATCAAAGACTTGTCTTAGGGTTACTTGGCTACTCAGCATTGAGCCGTGACAAAAACCCAAGTCTCCACTCTTTCATCTATATACACAGTGACCATACAATGCCTAACAAAATGATTGCTATGTAGAAGGTGCTGGAGGGACAATGTGAGAGCTCAGTAGGTATAGCACCTGCTGGCAGCCTTTACCTAAGTTTGACTTCAAGGATGCACACCGTGGAAGGAGAGAAATGACTTTCCGAGCTGTCCTCTGACTTCCATCCATGAGCCATGGCATGGACCTGTCCACACGCATGCGCACACACAAAATAAGTAAATAAACGTAAAAATAAGATCTAGAGTTATTATATTTTCCCTTTCTAATTTACACGAATCTTCCAAATTTTGAAAATTGTCAAGTAAAAAGGTACTCTGAAGTTACATTTGAAAAATCATCAAAAAGTTCTTCTTTCCTTTTTTTTTTTCTTTTGGTTTTCCGAGACGGTTTCTTGGTGTAGCTTTGGCTGTGCTGGAACTCACTTCGCAGACGAGGCTGGCCTCAAACTCACAGAGATCCACCTGCCTCTGCCTCCTGAGTGCCAGGATTAAAGGCATGTGCCACCACCGCCCAGCAGCAACCAAGCTTTTACAGCTGTAACGAGAACAGATGTTACTTGGTTGTTTTTTTTTTTTTTTTTTTAAATGATTTCAGACCAATCTGCATCTGATGCCCTTAAAAAAAAATGTTTATTTATTTATTTGTTGGCAGGGTTGGAGGTGGGGGTAGCCAGAGGCACTGGGTAGATCGAGGATTACTAACCAGGAGTTGGGTCATGAGAATGCTAATTTATCTGAATTTATCTGGCTTCACAGCCAGGACCTTTACCCGCTGAGGGACATCACTGGACCTGATGAGTTTTTAAATGGAAAGGAAAGAAATGGGTGGGGCCGTTGGAAATGGAGAGAGATCTCTGAATCACGGTCCGGTGTCAAAAGGCGTGTACCTTTTACAAGCCATATAACACCTAGTTAAATCACTTATGTTCTATTAGGCCTTAGTTCTCTATCTGTAAAATGGAACGTTTGGACCTAAGGACACCTTTTTAACTTCCCTTCCAGCTCAGCATTCTGAACCCAGGAGTTCCTAGATTTAAGATAGATTTACTTTGTTGTATGAGCTCTAACGTGAAGTTAGAAGCCTCGGGAGAATTGCCGGAGAAAACCTCCTGCAGACATAAAGAGAGGGGGGAAAAAAATCAAGGGCAATGGGGAAGGAAGGAGGGGCGAAGGAAGAAGCCAAAAGACGCTTACAACTACATCAAGGTAAGAGATGCAAGCACGAAATACACAAACAACTCGAGGCAACCACAAAATTCGGTTGTCTGAAAAAGCAGAAATAAGACATTGCCCCGGGCATCCCATTTTGTTTTTAATCGGCGCACACATAACTCCCATCTCCTTAAGCCTTGGAAGCAAATTAAAAAAAAAAACAAAAACAAACAAACAACCAAACAAACAGCCATAAAACAACAAATACTAACGCAGGAAAAACTGAAAACGTAAAATAGCAAAGAAAAAAAAAAGGCAAGAAGCCGTGGGAAAAGCTCATCTCTGGAAACCAGCGGCTTCCCCCCCTCCCCCGGCATGCGGGATGGCGATTTCCCGGGCCACCCCGCCATCCTGCAGCTGCAACCCCTTTGCACACAAAAGACCGAGTGAGCGCCGGGGGAGGGGGGGGGGGAGCCGCCGCATCCCTCCTCCGCCGGGTCCCCAGGCAGCCCGAGTGGGCCGCGGCGCCCTGGTCTCCGCCCCTCGGAAGTGACGTCTGGCGCCCCGCCCCCGCCGCTAGATCCGCTGCTGCTGCCTCGGCGGGCCGACCTGCAGGAGGCGGCGGCGGCGGCGGCGGCCGAGGCCGAGGGAAGATGGCGGACGGCGTGGACCACATAGACATCTACGCGGATGTGGGCGAAGAGTTCAACCAGGTACGGGAGGGTCTGGGCGCCGCCGCCGAGCCGCGGGGGCGGTGCGGCGCCCGCCCCGGACGCTCGCCGGGGTCGCCGCGGGGCCGCGAGC